>NW_015341872.1:0-210 GCF_001447785.1 Gekko japonicus
CTCCACAGCTTAGAGGGAGCATCGCTGACAGGCACGGCAATATTTAGACACCAGGCCTAATTCAATCTGCTTTCCGTTCCTGTTAATGAACACTGCTGAAAAGGGTCAGGGGTCAAGTTCAGAAGAGCATACCTTCCAATAATATTTCACAGATGAAAACAAGGGCACGTGTGCATTGTAATGCCCAGGGCTTTTTTTGGTAGAAAAAGC
>NW_015341873.1:0-210 GCF_001447785.1 Gekko japonicus
TGCTTTAAAATATAGGCTGGCTAAATTTGCAGCTGTATTATAAATTTCAGCTTTAAAGACATGCTGCCTCTATTGGTAATATTGGGTACATATGTCGAAGGAGCTTTGTGGCAGTTTTGGAAGTAGTTGACATACCTGGAACCATAAATCATCATAATGCCCATAGTGTGTGATGCTGTGCCCATATTCTTGTTGTGTTTCAGAACAAAC
>NW_015341874.1:0-210 GCF_001447785.1 Gekko japonicus
AATACAGAATTTAAAATAAATACTCACACTGGAGTCTGCTGCAATTCTTGGACGCAAAGTTCAACTTGCTGTAAATCTTCATTATCATTCTGGGGAAGATTTCCTAGGTTTCCAGCCCTTGTGGTTGCAGGGCTTTCACAAGAGTGTGTGGACAATGTCTAAGGAAATCACAGAGGACAGAGGAGAGCAATGTTCCCGCTAAGCTGTGGA
>NW_015341875.1:0-210 GCF_001447785.1 Gekko japonicus
CATACCACAAGTAGGCGTGCCACCCCATTCTTAAGTCGTGTCCCTCTAATTTCAAATTCCTGATATTATTAAAGCAAATCCAGTCTTTGATCCAGCTTAATGCTGCTGCTTGGTAATATGCTTTCCAATCTGGGAGCCCAAATCCTCCTCTTTTGTTTCTTTCTTGTAAGGTTCTCAATTTAATCCTTGCTTTCTTGGGATGCCAAATAA
>NW_015341876.1:0-210 GCF_001447785.1 Gekko japonicus
CGGGGAGTGATCAGACCAGAGACAAATTCTAATGTCAGCTGTAGGGAATAGGGTTGCTATTTGTGTAGAAGCTAACAAATAATCAATACGAGTATGTACCTGGTGCTGAATTGAAAAATAAGTGTAGTCTCTCTCACCCTCATGCCTGACCTGCCACAGGTCACTGAGATTAAATTTGTGGAGCAGTTTTGCCAGTGGGGTGTCATATTC
>NW_015341877.1:0-210 GCF_001447785.1 Gekko japonicus
GACCTTCTTCATGCCAAGAAGATGCTCTATCATTGAGCCAATGTTCCCCACAAGAAAAAAACAAGTTCGCCTTGTATTGAGGTGCTATAAATTCAATCACGAATATATGGGCACTCTGGGGGTCCTTTCAGTGCTTTGTGAAAACTGTGTGTGGGAAGTCGTTGTGTCGCAATGATATGATCCTCAGTGCAAGTCATATAATGACAACAT
>NW_015341878.1:0-210 GCF_001447785.1 Gekko japonicus
TCCCTCCCTCCTGCCCTGCTGTGAGCTTCTTGTTAATATTATCTGAGATTCATTGCAGCCACTCAGGAGAACTGAGGGAAAGGGGGAGCACCTCCCCTGGAGCATGTGACTGTAGAGCAGGAAGATGACCTCAAGAAAGTTCCAGATTGGAGGGCTCCCCCTGCTCTGTTGCTAAGGTTAAAGAGAAGCTAAGAAATCTTCCTGGTGGCT
>NW_015341879.1:0-210 GCF_001447785.1 Gekko japonicus
GGCAAAAGGAGCCAGGAAGGTTTGACTCTTAAAGACAGGGCTCCCCAGGGAGACAAACCATGTCCCTGGGTACACCTCTCTATAAGTGAGTTGTGGATGGTTTGGGATTGTGCTGCCACTTTGTGTAATGAATTGTTCCATACTCAGAGAACTTGGTGTGTTTGTATAAAGAGTCTCTGCCTAAACACACTGTACTTCCTCCTTCTTACA
>NW_015341880.1:0-210 GCF_001447785.1 Gekko japonicus
CCATAAGTTGTTTGTGACTTGAATGCACATAATGCACTTTTTTATTAATAGTCCCAGCTGGAAGGTGAAGTAGAGGCTACTTCTGGGGAAAATATCCAAATTTGTTTTCACAAGTCACTTTGGATTACTTGAGATTTACTTCATAGGAAGTATGCTAAGGACTGTGGTCCAAGAGTCCAATCCAGCTAAACTCAGGATGCTTCCAGGCAG
>NW_015341881.1:0-210 GCF_001447785.1 Gekko japonicus
TACTAAATACTTCTAAAAAGCCAAAATAAAACAAAAAACATAAAGTTAGGAGTAAAACAAGCCAGTTTTGACTGGTGAGTACAGTTGCCAGGTCTCAACTGGGATAATTTAAGGGACGGGGTTTGATGTGCCAACATCATGCTGGTGCCCTAACGTCACTTCTGGTGAAAAACAGAAGTGGTGTCACAGGATGCTTAATATAGTTTTTAA
>NW_015341882.1:0-210 GCF_001447785.1 Gekko japonicus
ATCTGTCTCCATTCCTTCCATGTTTCTTCTGCTGAATAGATGTTGATTTCCCCTACCCAGTATAAAAGAGTCGTCGACATCATCTCAAAGAGCAAAGCAGAGCGACGGCTTCGCCAGGGAGCAGTATCAGCAAATGGGGGCTGTTCCGGGTCTACAGGGTACCTTGGAGACATAGCCTGCATTTAGGCAGTCACACTGACCATACGACAA
>NW_015341883.1:0-210 GCF_001447785.1 Gekko japonicus
AGACCTCAGGCTGATTTCTGCTCTGACAGTCAACCAATTCCTTCCACTGCCTCTCTTCTGTTTCCCTTGTCATTCTGCACTGTCTCCCCGGCAGCACTTGATCCCCAGACTTCGCTTCTACCTGCAGGTCTTCCACTTTTCCCACAACCGTCCTTCCCGATTCCTTCTCACTCGCCATCTCCCTCACATCTGCAACTGCAAAAGAGAGAC
>NW_015341884.1:0-210 GCF_001447785.1 Gekko japonicus
AGAGAGCCCATTAGCACATCAAATGGAGATCATGGGAACGCTGCCCCCAACCGCATGAGCCCCGTGGCCGAGCCAGGATCCCTTTACAGCCTCCGCCGGGTTATTGGACAGATTTAAAGTCCCCCAAGTTCCCCTGAAGGTTGCCGTTCGGCCTTTGAAGTGGATAGTGTTTGGATTGTGTTTCCTTTGGCCATTTATCTGGGCAGCACA
>NW_015341885.1:0-210 GCF_001447785.1 Gekko japonicus
TCCGCTGGTTCTGACCAAAGCTAGATCTAGTTTTTAAAATGTACTTTTATACTAATACTCAAAACATATAGAATGTTCAACACATATCAATTCAATAAGTAAATGTCTAAGGAAAATAAATACAGCAAAAGCAGCAGAAGAAGAACAAAAAAAAAACCCTTTCTCAAAAGCAGCTCTGAATAAAGTAGGAATCTAGAGGCAGTTTTCTCC
>NW_015341886.1:0-210 GCF_001447785.1 Gekko japonicus
AGAAAGAAAGAAAGAAAGAAAGAAATGAGCTCCTTCAGGAACTTCTACAAGCAATCCAACAAGTTTTGCTGTGCTTTCTCAGACTGGTGGTACAAAAGAAACCATTTGGACACAGCCGGCATTCAGCTGACTAACGTGAGGATGCCTTTTGTGTCCCCTATCCAAAAAATAATCAGAGGATCCCTATTTTCAACGTCTCAGAGACTTTGG
>NW_015341887.1:0-210 GCF_001447785.1 Gekko japonicus
GTAAACGTCCAGTTATTCAAAACATGATGCCATCGTAGTAAGGAATGGCCTCTCTTTGTAAAGCTCACTTAGGTAACCTTAGGTCAGCCTTTCACTCTCAGACTAATTCACCTCAAAGGGCTGTTGTGAGGGGAAGAAAGGGGGTGAGCCAGATATGCCACTCTGAGCTCCTTGGAAGACATGTAGGATGAAATCATGAGAGAGAGAGAG
>NW_015341888.1:0-210 GCF_001447785.1 Gekko japonicus
GTTTTTAATTTCAAGCGCATCTGTTTTTGGTTTGTGTAACAAAGAGATCAGAGCCTCATTCCAAGATTGTGGTACCTTTGTTGTTTCTACTATGCTATGCAAGAGATCTTTATATAGAAGCATTAATTCGTTCTCTAGTTTCAGATAGAATTCGATCGTGATTCCATCAGGACCTGGAGCTTTTTTTCTCTTCTGCTTCCCAAGAGCATC
>NW_015341889.1:0-210 GCF_001447785.1 Gekko japonicus
GACAAAAGAGGTGGAAAAGATGTAAAAGTTTTTTAAAAAAGAGACCCTGCAGTATAATATTTCAAGATCTCAGCCATCATTATGGGTTGCCTAGCAACCCCAGCAAGAAATGCTACAGTGTGGCAGCAGGAGTGTGATAGAAGGCTGGGACAAGAAACGATACGGAGAGAGAGAGAGCAACTGCCAGTAAAAGAGAGAGGGAATGAGGGC
>NW_015341890.1:0-210 GCF_001447785.1 Gekko japonicus
TAGGGTTGCCAGGCCCAGTCTGGCAACCAATGGAGAACCAGGGGTGGAGACATAGAGGGCAGCCACTGGCAACACTTCTAGAAAAAAAGCAGAAGTGACATCATATCTCCCAAGGAATTGCCAGGTTTAACCATAGAATGTCCAGAGAGGTGTGGTTCCTTCTGGTTTTACCCCAGAAGTGACATCATACCATTTGCCCAAGGGGCATTT
>NW_015341891.1:0-210 GCF_001447785.1 Gekko japonicus
TTCCTGTTCTGAAACAGGAAGTGATGTCCTGGCAGTTTCTGCTCCTGCAATGCTTGGGGGTACCTAGCTAAAGGTGCTGATTCCCTTGGTGCAAAGTGTATCCCTCCTGTGTCAGCCGGATATGTCTTGCACTCATAGAATGTGTCTCCCTTAACTGAGTGAGACGATGAAAGAATACAACTCATTGTTTTGTGTTGTGTGTTTAAGAGT
>NW_015341892.1:0-210 GCF_001447785.1 Gekko japonicus
GCTAACAGAAGCTCATGCTGGAATGAATGTTGCTGGTCTTCAAGGTACCATCTTCTATTTATCGTGCTGCAATAGACTTAACACAACTGCCCTTCTGGAATTCACCGGGGTAGCCTTGACCTGCATTACTTCACATTGCAGGTGTGGGATCCAAAGCACTGAAAACTTCTCACTAAAAAATAATCCCTCAAGATCTTATTCCCTAACTTG
>NW_015341893.1:0-210 GCF_001447785.1 Gekko japonicus
GTCTAGAAGGGTGTGACAGAGAGATGCTATCAGTGCTTCTGAAGGCAATGTTGCCTCTTCCATGAGAGCCTGTCGAATATAGCACATATGTATGTAGCACATTTCTGTCCCAGCCCTTTCTACAAGGAGCTCAGGGAAGTGTACATGGCTTTCCCTCCCCCCTTTTCAGAATTTCTACCTCTGAGGTAGGTGAGGCTGAGAGAGAAGGAC
>NW_015341894.1:0-210 GCF_001447785.1 Gekko japonicus
GACAGAGGAATGGCCAGATCTCGCAGAAGGCAACTGCACAGAGGGTCTAAAGCAGCTTCATACAGGATTCTTTTTTCAGCTGCGTACCTGAAACTGTCCAGCTGTCTGACTTCAGGGCTTCTATCTTCATTTGCGTCTTTGCCAGATTGGTGACACAGGTGCCCTTTTGATAACCTGGAGTGGAAGCACTGAGGAAATCCCCCCCCCCCC
>NW_015341895.1:0-210 GCF_001447785.1 Gekko japonicus
CCACCTACAGAACAAAGGAGACCTCCAGGAAAGGAAGAGGTAAAGGTCAGAAAATGGGGTTTGAAATCCTGGGTAGATTTCCTGTAACCCCACCTTCACTGAGGTCTGAGGAAAGGACAGTCGTCCCTATTCCCTCCCCTTCCAAGAGGGTCAATGATAGATTTGGCACTCTAGGGAGGAAAAGATCAATAAGTTGCAGTAATAGAGGCA
>NW_015341896.1:0-210 GCF_001447785.1 Gekko japonicus
CCTCATCTTTGGAAATCTATGCCACTTTCAAAGCCTTTGTATAGTGCATTGGTCAAATGCACTGACTGAATGGCCTTTGAATACTCTTGGCTACTAACTGCTGCACACCCTCTCTGCACGGCCACCAAGAGGGGGACTGCTGTGGAGACGAAATTCTAGGCGAAAGTGAGCTTAAGGGCCCACGAAACTGGAACAGTGCTATAATCAACT
>NW_015341897.1:0-210 GCF_001447785.1 Gekko japonicus
ACAGAAGGGATTGGGGAATAAATGCAATGCAGTGATGGGAGGGAATTCTTCATTTGAACTCTGTTTATTAGCTGTGAAGGGAGAAGAAGGAAGGGAGGGGATTATGCTCTGCCTCATGACTCAGACATGTTTTATTTGATCATTGTACTTTTTGCATTCAGACATCACACTACACAACAGAAGGATCAGGCCAGTGGTCCATCCAGTCCA
>NW_015341898.1:0-210 GCF_001447785.1 Gekko japonicus
GTTCTACACCAAAATCTGAATCTGGAAATCTGGAAATGCAGATTTGCTCGTTGGAATATTACACTGCACGCTCTTTTCCGCATCGGTTTCATTGTTCTGCTCCAAGCCAAGTTGCCTGGGTTTGTCGCAGATGCAACAATCGTGGAGCAAGTCATATGGTAACCCATAAAGCTCGCTGAGATTTCTGGCCTTCCAAAAGGCCTTCTGGTG
>NW_015341899.1:0-210 GCF_001447785.1 Gekko japonicus
TTAGGTACTGAGCTTCCTGCTCTTGGCAGGTGCCCTTGCTGTTTTTCGGATTTGTTTTATTGTTGTAGGATATTCTGGTGTTTTTTTAAAAAAATAACTGTATGTTTTATTGAATTGTGTGGCCCTAATCTAAAGAAAGTTGGTGCCATGGAGGTGCCAATGGGACTTAAATTAGTGATTATTGACTTGTCCCATTGGTCTCACTCTGGA
>NW_015341900.1:0-210 GCF_001447785.1 Gekko japonicus
AAATTCACTCTCTGTCACTGTCTTTCTCTGTCCTGCCTGCCATGTCTCTTCAGACTACCATAAGTATCTTGGAGCGAACCATCATCTCACACTGCAGCTGGAGGAACAGGCAGAAAAACTGCACCTTCGACTGAAGGGGAGGGGAGTGATCGACTAAGGGGGCCAGGTGCTAAAGAAGGTTCTCTCCTCCTCACCCGCGTGCTCCCTCCT
>NW_015341901.1:0-210 GCF_001447785.1 Gekko japonicus
ACAATAAGATTAGGACTACGAAAATCTGAAAACAAACAAACCTAAACGGAGCTGAAACAAAGCATAAGTATTTAAATATGATATGTTAAAATGGTGTAGTAACTATCTAGCCTAGAGCATACTTAACAGTGATAGCCATCAATGCAGAAGTGTGGGCTACAGTCCCTATCTCCTTATCAATGCATCTTTCTGAACCATTTCATTACAGTA
>NW_015341902.1:0-210 GCF_001447785.1 Gekko japonicus
ACCTGATAAAATTTAGTTTGTGAGCCAGTTTATGTCCATCCCTGGTTAGAGCCCAGAAGGCTCTTATGAGTCCTGCCTTGGAGTGGGACAAGATGGCTGTGTTGTCTGCATATAACAGTGCAGGTATGGGTCTGTTTGCCAACTTTGCTGGATGGAATTCTGGTCAGTGCTTGGATCATTGAATTATTATAGAAATTAAGTAAAAAGGGG
>NW_015341903.1:0-210 GCF_001447785.1 Gekko japonicus
GACCATCGCATGGATCACTGTTGCCAAGCGGAGCCTCTAGCACCCGGCTCTGCTCTCGTCGCCATTATTACAGCTTATATCCTTGTTCTTAAACAATACCATAAAAAACATGGTTTCAGCTATTTGTGCTGGAATTAATCCATGTCTTTGACTTCTAAGGAACTGGATTTATATAACATCTATCTCCAGGTAACTTCTGATGTTATAACC
>NW_015341904.1:0-210 GCF_001447785.1 Gekko japonicus
GTTTCCCCGATTTTGGGGGCCCCAATCCGTCTCTGGCCAGCTGGCAAGGTTTTGCTTGCACCTTTTTAATTTAATAGATATGTGAATACTTTGATTCAGTGTCCGCATACAATGGATACCTGTGCCCCTAGTTTATCAGGAGGGGGAAAGGTGTCGATCTTGATGTATGCTATCCTTACATTTTTTTAGGAAACAGGGCTCAGGCTTTAT
>NW_015341905.1:0-210 GCF_001447785.1 Gekko japonicus
CCCAAGTTGGCAACCCTGAAACGAAATGCCAAACCCATCAATCTGTTACCGCCCGTGAATCCGAGGTGTGAAAAGGACACCCGGTCCATGAAAATCTTTTGTCACGCTCGATCAGTTAGCGCCAGGAGAGGTCATTGCTCTCGTAACAGTAGACTAACACAAATAAACCCCCCCTGAGATTTTCTGAAGACATATATTGGGATGCAGTCA
>NW_015341906.1:0-210 GCF_001447785.1 Gekko japonicus
ACATGGCTCTGTGTAGCTTTGTAAGGTGGGTAACCTGTTGAAAAGACGCTCCTGCGTTTGTAGCTTTATTGAAAGCACTCTGCTAACTAGCGAATATTGGACTAACCATACCAGTTAACCCTGCACACCAGAGGACTGAGGCCTATGATTTGACTAGTAAATTACAGGCCATATATGAAACTTAGGCCACTTCTTTGGTCTTTTTGGGCC
>NW_015341907.1:0-210 GCF_001447785.1 Gekko japonicus
ACTCCTAGATTTCCACACATAAATATCCATCAAAGTGAACACTTGACATTCAGTTCCAAGCCACCAAATTTAGCAGGAAGCCAAAAGAAGGCCATAAAGAAAATGAAAACAAGACACCTTTGTATCACATTCAGTTTTTCAAAATAAAACAAGAAAGCATTGTGTGTCTGTGGAAGGCAACATGGTATAGTATAGCCTGATCTTGTCAGA
>NW_015341908.1:0-210 GCF_001447785.1 Gekko japonicus
TGGTTACAATGGTTGCATTTTATTTAAGTTAGTTGGTGCTGTTTATTTTAGCACCTTTTAAAATCACAGATTGGCTGTTGTCTGTTTTAATATCTTGCTCTTTTGCTGCTATTCAGCTACTTCTCTTAAGAGGTTTTAAAATATTTTTATTGCTGTTATTTATTTATCTGTTAAAAGTGGTTGTTTTGCTACTGTTTTTAAGGATTTTTG
>NW_015341909.1:0-210 GCF_001447785.1 Gekko japonicus
AGGGATATGAAATTGAAATATGTAGGTAATTGTTTCAGGAAAAATCTAACCTTGACAGAGTGTCACCTTTGACTTGGAAATCCCTGCTTAATGTTGGGCCAATCAGCCCAAGTTTTATTTCAGAAAAGGGCTATGACAATACAATGGAAAATTTCCTTTTTCTGTCTTTCTGAGCTCAATGGTTGAAGATGTCATAAACAGAAATGCACA
>NW_015341910.1:0-210 GCF_001447785.1 Gekko japonicus
CCTAACCTCTACACCAAACTGGCTCTCACAGTTTAAAGTCACATTATTTTGAATGCCCATAGCAGCATCCAGCCTGGCTGTGAGCTTCCCCTTCCTTGCAGGTGGGAAGAGAATATTTACGCTTGGTTTAAGCCCATAAATTACAAAATCCCCATGGAACCATCAGAGGACATTGCAGTCTTCTTTCTTACAAATTAAATTAGGTGAACC
>NW_015341911.1:0-210 GCF_001447785.1 Gekko japonicus
GTAGAAGCAATACAACGAACTCTAGAAAGTATCTTACAGGCCTCTGTCCATGCCATGCATTTCCACTGGCCTCGGCCAGAGAGTGCTGCCCCCACTCGCTGAGCCACTGCCGGGGTCCATGGAGCTCTTGGATCTCGCCCTCCCCTCCTCCGTAGCCACCTTCTCCATGGTGCTGGGCGCAGGAAGTGCATAGAAGAACTCCCTGTAGAT
>NW_015341912.1:0-210 GCF_001447785.1 Gekko japonicus
CACCATCCGACACTCTCTTTCATGCCCTATGACATCTAGTTTGGTCCCAACTGCTACGTCTGAGGAAGCACTAAGAAGAGCTCCTCAGCTTTGGCAGTGACTTCCCACCAAATCAGCTGTACATGAATTATGTTTTAGTAACGCATATACTCAAATAATAAGAGTGGTTACAGTCCTGAGCTTAATACGGTGCTTATTTACCTTCATTAA
>NW_015341913.1:0-210 GCF_001447785.1 Gekko japonicus
GTGGGAATTTGAACCTGGGTCTCCCATATGCTGGTCTAACACTGTAACGTGTACACCCCACTGGTTCTTACCCCTCATGAAAAGGCCAACATGTGTTCAACTTGGACTATTGATTGTCCCATCTTCAGGGGGGACAGCCTCCAGATGGGAACAGGATTTCCAGTTACTCCGAAGAATCCAAGTGACCTTCAAATGACCCTCTGTGCCCAT
>NW_015341914.1:0-210 GCF_001447785.1 Gekko japonicus
TTGCACGTATCAACTTCAGTTCCATGTTCCTGAAGTCAAATTCAACGAATTAGACAAATTAAGGTGAGTTAAACAAATTAAGGAAAATTGCAAGAATTCACAACTTCAACGGAGGCAAATCTAATTAACGCAAATGAAGCATTTGCGGATTGACGGCAAAACCCTCCAAGGAGGCAAAACAGTAAATTCAAATATTTGTTGAAGGCTACG
>NW_015341915.1:0-210 GCF_001447785.1 Gekko japonicus
CCCACCCTCAAAATGGCCAGGCATTTCCCAACCCAGAGCTGACAATCCCAATTACCAAGCTTAGGGTGGGACCTAGAGTTCTTTCAGCATTACACATTATTGCCAGACTACTGAAATCAGTCCTCCTGGAGAAAATCTAGATTCAAGGCCAGTAGCAGGTTAGAGACCATCAAGATTTTAGGGCTATGAGGTTTCAAGAGTCATAAGAAC
>NW_015341916.1:0-210 GCF_001447785.1 Gekko japonicus
TGCAAGCAAGGCTGGGAGGGCCAAGCAGGATACATAGGCAAGCTATGGAGTGGCTGGCTGGTGGGCAGCAAACAAGCAGGTGGCCTCCCTCCAGTCAACGATGCAGCCGGTGAGCCACCACCCAGGCAGAGCGGGAGCCTGATTTCCCTTGCCTGCTCGGCGGGCCCAGGTCACCCCCCCCTAATTCTAAAATAAGGTCAGTGGGGCTTT
>NW_015341917.1:0-210 GCF_001447785.1 Gekko japonicus
AGAGAAGGTGGCAGAGGCCCATGCACATGGCAGGTGCTCTGAGGAGAAGGAGGAGTGGGGGGAGAAAGAGGGAGGCAGTGTGGGGCCACTCATACACTGGCTGGCTGGTCCATGGGGTCCAGGCGCTCAAGCTGCCCATTCCCCCTCCTCTCTCACTCCAGCCAGCCCAGCCTAGCAGGGCACTTTGTGTCCCACAATGCAATGCGGTGA
>NW_015341918.1:0-210 GCF_001447785.1 Gekko japonicus
AAAAAATGGTTTTTAGACAGACAAAATGCTCATTGCTTGATACAACGATAAGCATTGCCTGAAGACGCTGATGCTGAGCTTACTGTTCCTGGAACAGTTATCAGATGGTATTTCTGATCAGTGTACCTCTTTCTCCTTGTACATTTTACAGTGTATCCTTTTGGGGCAGGGCAAAAATAATTACATCACATGAACAACTGCTTCTTAGTT
>NW_015341919.1:0-210 GCF_001447785.1 Gekko japonicus
GTCTTGTGTCTTCCTTTAATCTCCCTCCTCAGTTATGAATTCTTGTTGCCCCAATGTGCTCACTTATAGCAGCCAAGTATTTCCTACTAGTCTTCCTTATGCATTCCTTCTTTCCATCTATTAATATTGGGGAGAGAAACTATGGATCAGGGACAGAGCACTAAGTTCTGGATTAGGTTGGCTTGCCATAGCTAAATCAGGCAGTTCTAT
>NW_015341920.1:0-210 GCF_001447785.1 Gekko japonicus
TGTACACATAATGTATTTATGGTATTCTCCCAGATATTTGACAAAATGCCAGTTTTTACTATATAAATACAACCAAAGTTGCCATATGTCCAGTGGGGTGGGAGATCTCCTGCCCGCATCTCACATCACTTTCTGCTGGCACTCTAGCGGCCAACAGGAGGGAAAAGACATTTTGAATTGGAGATGGTGTTACATCACTTCCAGGGGAAA
>NW_015341921.1:0-210 GCF_001447785.1 Gekko japonicus
TTTCTACGAAATGACCCCTGCTGGTCACCTTCCAGGGTGGACCGCGGCCGTAGCCACGGCGGCTCCTGCAGCTGTGCCGCTCCACTGGGAAGCATTGTTTCACCCCGCCTACGGATTTTGTTGAAAGGTTTTGAATTGGTGACACGGTTCTCTATTGAGTCTCTGAGCATCACAAGGTGATTAAGTCACCTGAAGCAGTGAAGGCACAGC
>NW_015341922.1:0-210 GCF_001447785.1 Gekko japonicus
TCTAACAACTATACTCAACTGGTATTCAGGATCTGTTCACGTGCAATTTTTACTGCTTCGTTTTCAAAAGAACATCTTCAGTCTTCCACTCTCATAGAGTCTAAATATCCATCCAGCAGATATAGAGCTCATCACTAGACACTGTCATAAAAGAAATCCTGCATAATCTCCGAAATATCTTTTCATTTCCTTGTAGCTCACGTATGGTTC
>NW_015341923.1:0-210 GCF_001447785.1 Gekko japonicus
TTTCCCCCCCCCCCCCGGGGGGGGGGGTGGGAACTGCACCTACTGTATTTCGGCTTTTCCCAAAAGAACAAGGGACTCTGATAATCGCTAGGTAGAATCCGGATCCGTTTCCTTCTCACCGTGCTTAATAAACGCTGGTGGGCGTGAACATAATGTGGGCAGATAACACTTGATGTGCATGAATTGGGGCGTGTCACCTATGTTTTTAAC
>NW_015341924.1:0-210 GCF_001447785.1 Gekko japonicus
TCTGTGCTTGTGACTGCCACCACTTCGTGCGGCGGTTCAGAGAGAATAGTTGCCTGTCCAGAGAGAATGGTTGCCAGTCCAGGACTGGCACCCGGCTGGAACTTTGGTGTGCGGAGGGGAAAATGAAAATAGGCATCGTGCCCATGCCACGATACCCCTTCACTTCTGGTGGAACCTGGAAGTGACCTCATCATGGTGGCGTGACACTCT
>NW_015341925.1:0-210 GCF_001447785.1 Gekko japonicus
TGTACCAAACCTTCAATTTTAGTTTGCATCGGTTCTAGTACTTTCTCAACCGCTGGGTGTAACATCGATTCCAGCGCAGTGCCTAAGGCCCCTGGTAAAGCTGTGGCCATTGCCCCCTCAACAGCCTGGTTAACTGCTGCTTTAACTGCCTCTTGAATAATGGTGTTTAATTCTTTTGTATTTATCTGCATCATTCCTGCCTGTCCTGTC
>NW_015341926.1:0-210 GCF_001447785.1 Gekko japonicus
CTACATCCAGCAAGAAACCATAACTAAATCCATGGACTCTTGAGGTCAGAAGAGGTCTTAATGTCCCCCGCCTCCCGCCTACCCTGTTGCGTGCGACTTGGCTCACTTTTTTGAGTCATCTATACATCTCCTGCGGGTAACTTGGGATAGACTGAGGTGACATCCAGGTCTGCTGCCACCCCCTGCTTGTGGTACACTCTAATATGGTTA
>NW_015341927.1:0-210 GCF_001447785.1 Gekko japonicus
CCACCATAAGCCTGCAGGAGCCCAGGCGGGGGAGCGCCGGGGCTCCGGAGGAAAGTGCATCTCCCCTTCGGCGCTGGGCCCGGGTGGGCAGGCGCCCCAAACTCAGCCTTGGAAGAGCCGGCGCTTCCCCCGCCCCGAGGGCGCCAGAGCCCGGCGGAGAAATTCCGAGGCACGCTAGGGAAGCGCCCAGAAGAGCGGCTGCTGGGGACA
>NW_015341928.1:0-210 GCF_001447785.1 Gekko japonicus
TCATAAAATATTGTATTTTCTGGGCAGTTGTTAATCGCCAGTGTTTCCATTTCTCTAATTGTTCAAAAGTGTGTTTTTGCCATAGGTACCAATTCTCTTTCCACCCTTGTTCCGTCAAATCAAACCAAATTCCTAGAATCTTTATCATCTGGGTTTCTCCTGCAGAACGAGGGACAGTATCAAATCCTTGTTGTCCTGTAAATTCCTGCT
>NW_015341929.1:0-210 GCF_001447785.1 Gekko japonicus
CCTACAGTAGAATACAGTCAGGGAACAGGGCCTTAGATTGTTTCTGGCCACTGCCATAAATCTAAATGGGAATGTTTTATGTTAATTTATTGATCTCTCTTGGCACCACATCCACATCTGTCCCCAGTTCTTTGGCCATCCTTCGTTTTGTGTCTGCTGAAGCTGTAATGTGAACATAGGGAAATGGGCCACATCTCTTTGATTTTTTTT
>NW_015341930.1:0-210 GCF_001447785.1 Gekko japonicus
CTGGCCCACGGCCCACTTTCAGAGGCTTTGTAACTCAATTTTGGGTTCCGACCCATAGGTTGAGAAGCATGCCCTAGAGCATTGCAGTACCCATTGTAAAAATGCTGGTTATATTACTGTCAGAAAACAACATTGTTGACAATAGCTAGCTCACAAACGTACTGAGGTACATTTATGTTTGGGTCATCGCACAGCCTTTTTATAAAAAAA
>NW_015341931.1:0-210 GCF_001447785.1 Gekko japonicus
GTGATCTGGAATATTTCGTTCACTACATCGTCCCAGAAGGATTGAATTTTGGGGCATGACCACCAGCAATGTAAGAAATCACTTTGTTCTCCACATCCTTTCCAGCAAAGAGGACTGTAATTTGAGTGCATGTGATGTAATCTTTTTGATTTTGCCCCACTTTCAGGGGTGCTCTAGACACTGCCTCTTCGAGAATCTTACAACAATTTC
>NW_015341932.1:0-210 GCF_001447785.1 Gekko japonicus
CCCCAGGGCTCTGCTAAGCAGACAGAACACAGCCTGGCCTCTCTTTTGTTCAAAACAGGAGCTGAAATCCAAGGCAAAGGGGTTGGGATCCGGGCCTCTGTACTTCAGAGGCACCCTCTTTGCAACCCATTTGCTTCGAGTTTCAACTTTCTTTTCAAAGAACAAGGCAAAGCTCCGTGCACATCTGCCTGTCTGTCTGTCTGTCTGTCT
>NW_015341933.1:0-210 GCF_001447785.1 Gekko japonicus
ATTTTCTCCAGGTGAACTGATTTAGGTTCTGGGACTTTTGTTTGATATCTTCTGAGGCCTTTATCATGGAATCTTTTGTCTTGGACCCTGAGTTTCATGGTTGGCTTTGGTTTGGGATTTTTGCTTCACCCTGGGAATATTCTTGTCTGGACCAACATTTCTCCTTTTGCCCTTACATGGGGCAGATCTGGAAGCTGCAGCTAGTGTAGA
>NW_015341934.1:0-210 GCF_001447785.1 Gekko japonicus
GCCCTTTTGGGGAGACAATGACTATCTAGGCAGATACAGCCTTTCATCAGTTGCATTCTCCCTGTGAAACTGCCTAAAAAGAGTCACTTAACGGACAAGAGTACCAACTTCTCACACCCTGTCTCCATTCTAGGATTGCCATTTGCCCGTCTGTAGCAGGTAAACCTTCATCCTCGGTCCCAGGCCCTGACTACAAGAAACTGAGGAGTG
>NW_015341935.1:0-210 GCF_001447785.1 Gekko japonicus
AAGATAAGGAATGCGGTGCCCTTCCAAATCTAATGCCCCATAAAATATTATTTGCTGGATGCCGTACAATTATCTCTCTCTTGAAGGGTATGTCTGCCCTGGGGTCATAGTCATTTGATTTATCGACATGCGAAGAACAAATATCTGGTAGGAGGCAGACCAAAAAAAACACCCAGTAGATCCCGTAATTAATGAAGAGAACTCGCCAGC
>NW_015341936.1:0-210 GCF_001447785.1 Gekko japonicus
TCCACCTGCGGCTGACTGATCTACAGAGACCCTCTCTACAGAGCATGATGTAATAAGGAATTCTAGTGGGAATGCACATATACAAGCCACACAAAGAAGGCTGGATCCATCCCCTGTGGGGATGCCATTTCCCAAGCCTGGAAATCTCAAGGAACTGCAACTGATTGCCAGATAGAGTTGCCAGCCTCCAGGGGAGACCTGGAGATCTCC
>NW_015341937.1:0-210 GCF_001447785.1 Gekko japonicus
GCCCCTTTTAATTAAAAAATATCACAAGTTATTGCATGTCATTTGCTGTTTGCCCTTCGTTACAACTGCCTACTGGCCCTGGCCTCCATTTGCTTGAGCCTTCTAGATTGGACTCTTAAAGGAAACCTGAATTTTTATAGCCAACTCAGATAATACAGGCGTTATTCTTCTACAAGAGACGCATCTTAAAAAGAGAGGATGCTCATTCCA
>NW_015341938.1:0-210 GCF_001447785.1 Gekko japonicus
CTGTGGTTGACCATTCAGATTATTGCTGTCCGGTAACCATAGAGTGGGTGGTCAGGCAGAATCCTTTTTAGAATTGTCTTCCATGCATGCACACTTATTCATGCATGCTTCATTCGAAGCACCACTCCATATTGACAGCTCCATGATCCGTCCGCCAAGTACTGCGGACCCTCTCAGCCTTCTTCGCTTTGCCTCTCTTCCTTGGAATAC
>NW_015341939.1:0-210 GCF_001447785.1 Gekko japonicus
AAGGAGCACAGCCGGCCTTGGCTCCAAAGAGCAGCTGCGGAAGCGACAATCAGTTCCTCTCTGGGGTCTCCTGCAGGCTCATGAATGTTCTGCAGAGCGACAGCGAAAGAGTCTGCTGGGACAGTCCCATCATTCCCGGCCACGGATTCAAGGCCAACGTGGAACCTCGGGACACCTCACTTTCAGAGACGCTCCTCCACGTCACTCCGC
>NW_015341940.1:0-210 GCF_001447785.1 Gekko japonicus
CGCTGACTCAGGCCTCTGGAATGCACCCTTGGAAGCACCAGAGAGGCACCGGGGTGGCTGCTCGCTTGTTCACCTCCACGGTGCCGGACGGGATGGCGGGTAGTGGCCAGTCCAAGATTTCTGGAGCCGAGTGGGGCCTCGGGCACAGCACAGCAGCTGGGAGGGGCGCTCCTGCCCATCTGGGTGTGGGAGGGGGGAGGAGGAGGAGGG
>NW_015341941.1:0-210 GCF_001447785.1 Gekko japonicus
ACACATTGTTGGATATTCTGCTGTCAATCATTTGCAACTTTTGTGTGAGGATGCAGACTTTAAATTCCATGGAAGACAGAGGATAAATGAACAGAGGGGAGGGACAGTGATCTGCCTCAGGGATTTTGCCTATATTTGCCACTGTCTCAAGACAGCTCACAATGGGTTGGGACTGCAGCTAAGTGGCAGAGCATCTGTTTTGCATGCAGA
>NW_015341942.1:0-210 GCF_001447785.1 Gekko japonicus
CCAGCAGGGCACTTCTTATGTTCTTATGTGTGCATGCAATGTGCACTGCCTGTCTACTCTTGGGCAGCTGTCTGTGGCTAAGCTTCCATACATCAGAGCCACAAGATAGCACAAAGCGTAGAACGAGACTTTACAACAAACAGGAAGTTGCTTCTGATATGTGTTTCTTTCTCCCCTATTAGGATTAGGTATTTATATGCTGAACCACAG
>NW_015341943.1:0-210 GCF_001447785.1 Gekko japonicus
TTGTGTATGTTAAAGAACTTTTGCACATTTGTCAACAATGACTTCAAGTTTTGAGGGTATTAAGACAGAGACAACGAATGTTCATACATGTTAAAGACATGTAAGACATTTGCCGGTACTGACTTTGAGTACATTTATGTACAAGAGCTTCAATAGCCTTAGATAGAGACATCAAATAAGGACATAAGAAGCACCATGCTGGATCAGACC
>NW_015341944.1:0-210 GCF_001447785.1 Gekko japonicus
CAGGCCCCACCTGGAGGATGGCAACCCTCCACGGAGGACAGTCCACCCCAGAAAGGGTTTGGCTGCAAAATGTTATTTCTTTAAGGAGCCAGAGAAACCATCATCATCTTAAGAGACTTTAGGCAGCGGTCTCTCCAGAGCAAGAGTCACTAACCTTCTCTAGCCTGCGGGCACCTTTCGTATTCTGGAACAGGGTGGTGGGCGCAACCA
>NW_015341945.1:0-210 GCF_001447785.1 Gekko japonicus
TTGAAATTATACAAATGTACTTCATCACCACAGAAGTTCACTGAACTTAACATCGGATGATATAAATGCCCAAATATCCTGGAGGAAGCATTGGACAATAAAATTAGAGACATCGAGGGGTGGTGGCATCCGTTGCGATTCCAAGCAGATGTCTGCATGTCACAGGTCTCCATGGGATTCCATGTTAATTGGTAGTAGCCAGCATGGGTT
>NW_015341946.1:0-210 GCF_001447785.1 Gekko japonicus
CAAACAGATTTTGGGGTGCATGTATGGATCTGAGAAAACACACACACAGACAGAGAGACACACATTGGTGGCTAGGGACTCCAGATTCAGGGCAAAATGCTCCCTCGGGCAAGTTGACGTATTTGCCCCCAAAACAATAGATGGGTTTTTCGGATGTGAACAATGATTTGGGAGAGGGATGAAGGGTTTACCTGAGGTGGACTATAGATG
>NW_015341947.1:0-210 GCF_001447785.1 Gekko japonicus
ACACAAATCAGCTGACATCAGTCTCCCCTAAACCATTTTCTCCTCACAAAAAGCCTCTGAGAGCGACTAGGCTGAGAATGTGTAAGTGGCTCAAAGTCATCCCGTGAGCTTCCATGACGAGAACGGGGATCTGAACCTGGATCTCCCATATGCCAGTCTGGGGGCGGGAGGAAGGAGCACCGTGCCTTTTTGGCAGGGGCAGGGACTCCT
>NW_015341948.1:0-210 GCF_001447785.1 Gekko japonicus
ACCGAATCGGGACACACTTATTTACTTTGTCCAGAAGCTTTCTATAACCAACAGTTCCCTTCGGCCTATGCTAGAACTAAAGCGGCTCACCGACCTTCCTCGGGAAGAGAAGGAGGAGGGGAAGAAAGTACCCAGGCCGCTTCAACTCCGCAATCTACTATTCCTGTAGGGTTATCCACGATTGATGAGGCGGATCAAGACTGGAAACAA
>NW_015341949.1:0-210 GCF_001447785.1 Gekko japonicus
GGGGAGAGAGTGTACACACCGGCACTTCCTTTGTGCATTTGCACCGTGCCGATGACGGGGCGCCTGCAAGGAGGTGGGGGATGGGGCCTGGCTGCTCATTCCTGCACTTCCTCCTCATGCATTTATCATGGGGATGTTGTCTGTACAGGTGTAGTGTGTTCCTGGAATAATGAAGGCTAGGCAGGGAAGGAAGAGAGGAAGATGGAAACA
>NW_015341950.1:0-210 GCF_001447785.1 Gekko japonicus
CTTATTGTTTGCTTTAATATTATTGGCAATCCACTCCTCAGATTTTCTATCAAATTGGGGTTTTGTCAGAACTTGTGTTCGTTTTGCTCTCCTTGTTCAGGAATGTTCCTTGACTTGGGTCATTAATTGTGCAGGCATCCTCTGCTTAGTACCTTTTCTACCTTGAGGTATGCATTCTACCTGGGCTTCAATTAATGTGATTTTAAATAA
>NW_015341951.1:0-210 GCF_001447785.1 Gekko japonicus
GTCAGGCTGAATACATTACAGAGAGAGAGGAGGGAAGCGTGCTGAGGAAGGGGGAAGCAGGAGGAGCTGGCGACTGCCCACCGGGCCGGGTTTTAGAGTTTAAGGGAAGTAGCGGGGAAAGGGCGAGGAGGGAGGACCTCTCTTTCTCTCTGGCGCCCGGCCGAGGAAGGAAGGAATCACAGCTACGGCCCTCGTTTAGTCATGCCAGTT
>NW_015341952.1:0-210 GCF_001447785.1 Gekko japonicus
AAACGACCCCTGCTAATTGGCACATCCTGAGGCTGGCTATACAAAGTTGTCAAGGCGCAGGAAGGCTCACTGAACGCCTTGTTGCATTTTGCAACGTGTACAGCCATCAAAGTCTTCCTTTTAAGTCAGTCAAATCCACCATAGAGCACTGGCTGTACACTTTGCTGATCCTCAGGTCTGGAAATGCAAGTTATTACCCTGGATGCTTTT
>NW_015341953.1:0-210 GCF_001447785.1 Gekko japonicus
GCCTCAAACTGTTAGACCTCTGAAGAAGGGCTCCAACAGGGCGGAAACGCGTCGGGTCACTTATATTGGCCTTTGTGTTCAGGCCACTGGAACTTTGTAAGGGGGCTCTCATTGGGCCCTTATTTGGTTTTAAATATCTTTCTAATAAACACGTGTATTTTTGTATAAGTTTACACGAGGCTTTTAATATTGGCCCTTTATCAGCCTTCT
>NW_015341954.1:0-210 GCF_001447785.1 Gekko japonicus
TGGTTGATACCTAAATGCAGAGCAAAAAACCCCCTGAAATGTCTTAACACTGTATCCTATCCGTGGCCAGCAGTTTCCAGATGATTCAGAGGAAGATGACAGTATCACAGAGGGCTAAAATAGTCGGTTTCCATGTGTTGATTTGGCAGCTGAAGAAGCAGGGAATAATAATAATAACTACTATTGTATGGCAGTGTGTGTAGAATAGCC
>NW_015341955.1:0-210 GCF_001447785.1 Gekko japonicus
TGAAGCTGGATGAGGCCATCTAGTCCAACATCCCTTCTCATACAGAAGCCAGACAGTTGCCACAGGGAAGCCTGCGAGCTGGATCCGCTGGCCAAAGCCCTCCTCAGCATCTGACAGTCAGAGACAGTTTGAGGTCCCATTCAGACAGAAAGGCTCATAGCTAACATACAAACATAAGAGGAGCTATGCTGGATCAGGCCAATGGCCCAT
>NW_015341956.1:0-210 GCF_001447785.1 Gekko japonicus
CGGCTGCTGCCCTCACCTCAGGCAGCAGCTGCGTCTTGCCACTGGGCATCCCAGCCACCCGGCTGTAGTAAGAACAGAGGCTGCTGCTGCCAGGACTGGCCGGGGGGCAGCTCCTGCTCTCTCTTCCCCCCTCCCTCCCTCTTCCGGTGCAGCTGCTGCACCTGCCCAAGGGCTTCTTCATCTGAGCTGTGGGTGAGTCCGGGAGAGGGG
>NW_015341957.1:0-210 GCF_001447785.1 Gekko japonicus
CACCATCTCCCTGTCTGAGCACTGGGATCATCCAAGCCTTAATCTGAAAAAACTGTGGCCTTGATTGTCACTTTCAGATTTCCCACCATTTGGCGGAAATATTGTCGCCAATACATAATGACAATAAATAACAAATGAAGGTTCAAAACAGCTGCTGAATCCTCAGACTCAGCGGAAGTCCATTATGTCCCCATTTTTAATGACTGGGGG
>NW_015341958.1:0-210 GCF_001447785.1 Gekko japonicus
GGCGATTAGCATAAATCTTCTGCTGGTCTCTATAGATGCCATTTTGGAAGGTTACAGTTAATTAAGAAAACAACAATCGAGCCAGCAATTTGGGGAGGAGGAGGTACATTTGCCCAAGAGCCAGAATATGAGACTGTTCAGATAAAGAGAACCAATTGCTCGACGCTGCTGTCTCAGAGACTTTTGCCCCAGAGGGAGGAGGCAGCTGTG
>NW_015341959.1:0-210 GCF_001447785.1 Gekko japonicus
CTGGCAATATTGTTGTGGCTGCCTAACAAACCCTACAGTGGCCACTGAGATCCAAGCAAGCATCCATTTCTTAAAGGTACAGAAGCTGTGTCCTTGTTTGGGGGTTTTAACCATCCCATGTATTTATTTATATTTCAGATTTTTCTGCAAGCCCAGAGTTTTCCTCTGGCTGGCAGAAAGGTCTGTTCGTCCGCCCACAGCCTCAGTCTC
>NW_015341960.1:0-210 GCF_001447785.1 Gekko japonicus
CAGGATGAAGAGAATTAGGATTGCAAGCTCTGCTCCTTGCAGAAAAGGAGCAATTAATAAGGTTTAGAGAAATAGGGGGAAGGGCCCTCCCCATTGGGTTAGAAGAGGCCCCAACTGGAAGTCAGTATCTCCTCCTGGCTACACAAAGAGCATGGGCATGTCTGCAGAAGTGCAGAAGCTCTTGCTACAGAGCATAGCACACTACTTTGT
>NW_015341961.1:0-210 GCF_001447785.1 Gekko japonicus
GATAGGCATGAACCGGGAAAATGCACTTTGGTTCATGGTTCTTGGTGTGCCCCATTCACAAACCATGGTCCATCACAAACTTTTTGGCACTAAATGAAATTATTTGGTTTCTGAGGTTTGTGACATGGTAGAATGTTCCCCCAGGGGTCCTAGAGAATCCAAACTTGCAGGGGCTCTTGGGCCAACTCTCCTCTACCTGTCCTCCAAGTT
>NW_015341962.1:0-210 GCF_001447785.1 Gekko japonicus
AAAATAAATTATTATTACTAATAATAATAGCATTAAATAATCAATATTCATAAGTACATAGGTTAAAATACAAAGTCCAACATTTCATAAACCAATACATTCCTGGTCAGTCATCCATATAAATATAAATAGATTTAAATAGAAGCATCAATACTTGAGCTCATATACCAACTATGTCCAAGTCAAAACTTCCAGTTCAATCCATAGGCA
>NW_015341963.1:0-210 GCF_001447785.1 Gekko japonicus
CACCACTCCTTCACTTTGAAAGCAGAACTTAGTTCTGCCCCCTCCCTGTAGTGGCTGCAGGTGGAATGTCCAGATAGATGCTCCACCCCAGCTGCCCTGCACTTCTCTCTTCAAACCAGATCAAAGCAAGCAGGATTCGTATCCTTACTTTGACATGGAGTTTACTGGGGGAAAACAGAACTTTTGGGGGAAATTGAAATATATGCAGTA
>NW_015341964.1:0-210 GCF_001447785.1 Gekko japonicus
CCATTCGGAGATTAGCTGCCTCTGAACATGGAGGTCCCATTCTGCCATCTTTCCATAAATATGTCTACCCCTGCCCCTTTTAAAGCCAGCTAAGATAGAGACTCACCACACACTATGGCTGTGTGAGTTCTACAAGGTATTGCATATTGTGTGGTTTTTAATGGATTTTCTTGGAGATCTGCTGGGAGCAGTGGCACAGTGGGTATATCC
>NW_015341965.1:0-210 GCF_001447785.1 Gekko japonicus
TCATCTAGATTCTAAAACAGGCTCTTATTTCTTAATGTAGGATGGTACTGATGGTTATAATAAAGAAGAAACTGAGGATGGGCAGCTAATGTAGCCTCTTTTCATGTTTGCAGTGAAACATACAAAGCGATAAATAGTCTATCTTCTCCAAAGACAAAAGTGTGAGCTCCAGATAACATGTACAGCTCAGGCATTTCAGCATGAGGTATA
>NW_015341966.1:0-210 GCF_001447785.1 Gekko japonicus
TAGAGAAACTGATCAAGCATGACTGGGACCCTCTCCAGAAAGATGCTGAACAAAAATGCTCCCCACTTCATCTGGGAACAAAGTATTCTACTAAATTTGACCCACCTCTTTATCTTAACATACTATCAGTTCCAAAACTGAGGCAGTCATATGTTATCACGTGCTGTGAAGTGTTTCCGACAGCCCAAATGAAGGGCTGTCCTCTCAGGA
>NW_015341967.1:0-210 GCF_001447785.1 Gekko japonicus
GTTCTGGCCCTCTGACCAGCGTATTGCCAGACATGACTCTCTGGCTTCATTTCACAGCTTGCCGTCTCTGTGGGTGTGATGTGGGTGCGTGTGCAAAGACCAGAGTCAACAGCCTGGCTCAGACCACTGACTGACAAGTAACTCACTAACTGGAGGTGGGTCTCACAGATGTCTTGGGGCTGTTTTCCAGCTAGGCTGGATTTGCCCCCT
>NW_015341968.1:0-210 GCF_001447785.1 Gekko japonicus
TTAACAATAAAAAAGAAACAGGGGTTTATAATGCAGCTTTTCTGCTGGCCTTGACTACTGAGAGTTTTCTTCTTTGCTGTTTTCGGATCGTGCGACTTGCCCTGAGCACTTTGTGTAGGCAGATGGGGCGCACATGGAGGGAATCCCTCTTTGCATAGCCAGAGCTTGGCTCTGGGTTTGGGGCGATGTTCTGTCCTGACAGGATGCCAG
>NW_015341969.1:0-210 GCF_001447785.1 Gekko japonicus
CTATGCTCTGAAAGACAAAAATAATCTATATAAGATGTTAACAAGACACTGCATGATAAGAGGAAGGTTGGTAAGGAAGCTGCTCATGGAAATATAACAAGAAAATGTAAGATAATATCAGTGCTCAGTTCCACGAAGCTTACTTTTGTAAATTAACTAGGAATTCTAATTGCCAGTGAAAAAAATCCTGGAAAAGGAAATATTTGCATA
>NW_015341970.1:0-210 GCF_001447785.1 Gekko japonicus
CCAGCTCTCTCACTATAATCCCCTTTGTACACTGTGCTCTACATCGCACGACTTGTTCGTGGTGCCAGGCCCCCGAGAGGTCCACTTGGCTATCACCAGATCAAGGGCCATTTTTACCTTGGCCCCATCATGGTGGGATGCCTTGGCAGATAAGGTTTGAGCCCTGTGGGACCTGCCGAGTTTCCACAAGGCTTGCAAGTCAGTCTTGTT
>NW_015341971.1:0-210 GCF_001447785.1 Gekko japonicus
ATAAATCCAATCTCTTCTTCTTTGGGGAATGGTCTCAGCAAGGAGAAGCCCCTCTCCCCCCCCCATGCAACTACATCCCCCTTGGATCTGGGGGGCAGAACATGGTGCTCCCTGCAAAACTCCCCCTTCCCAAAGGACAGAGCCAGAAAGGAGAGAAAATAAATATGGGGGGGGGGGGAACATGCACTTTCCATTCCAAACAGCAAAACT
>NW_015341972.1:0-210 GCF_001447785.1 Gekko japonicus
TCTTTGCAAAATGTGCCAGAATCTGCCTCTGCCCTTTTTCTTTCAGCATCCCATGAGAGGGAGAACTGACCCTTCTTGCACAGATATACTGTTCTAATATTAATAGAAGGAGGGAATAATATGTCTCCAAGCATATGGCTGCAGATTGCAGCAGGTAGTAATGTATTTGAAAGCCTTTGGAACACCCGGCCCAATTATTTAGAGTAATTC
>NW_015341973.1:0-210 GCF_001447785.1 Gekko japonicus
CAGGTTGTAAACAACAAGTCATACAGGAGCTCATTCGAATGGAAAGACGGACATCCACGCTTTGGGGTCCTCATAAACAGCCCACACGACCTCGGAAAACTCTTCAGCAAGGTTCTTTGAAGGTGGAAAACCACGATTCTGCTTTTCTTTGCCAGCAAATGATTTTTTTTAAGGACATAAATAACTGTCTCACCAGAGCAGTGAAGGGGG
>NW_015341974.1:0-210 GCF_001447785.1 Gekko japonicus
CGTGGCTAATATTCCATGTGACCGCAGCCACAGTTGATCAGAATGAACAATTAAATCAAGAATTTATATCAGCTTGAATTAAATGCAGGCCATCTTTCTGCAGGCTTTCAGACTGCATCTCGGTTTCTTCAGCCTTACGGAGGAATGCACATACACTCACATCTGCATTTGCATGGCTTAATTCACAAAGTTCTAGGCAGTCAGAGATCA
>NW_015341975.1:0-210 GCF_001447785.1 Gekko japonicus
CATGGATACTACTACTCACACCCTCCTGGCCCTTTTACCTCCGTGTACTCGGTGGAACCGATAAGACCAAATTCCTCTGCACCCCAGCTGCCGAAAATAATGGACCTCCGTGGGCGCCATTTCCCTGAAAAGAAATTGGGCCACATCTTAAGTCCTGACTTCTCAGTTGCTACTAGGGTTGCCAGCTCCGCTTTGGGAAATACCTGGAGA
>NW_015341976.1:0-210 GCF_001447785.1 Gekko japonicus
AAACATTAGCACAGCCCCAGCCCAGAAAGGATGCTGGAACCTCCATCTCCTCCATTGGATTGTCATTTAGGGAGTGTATGGGATGCAGGTTTTTTTGAGACCAGGTTTGTTGATTCCTCAAAAGTACATAAGTTATCTTTAGTCTATATATACTATTCATATGAGTAGATCCAGGTACTGTCAGATACAGGGCTATTTTTGGGCAGGAAC
>NW_015341977.1:0-210 GCF_001447785.1 Gekko japonicus
ACCAGATGCTACATGAGATATGTGGTTGCAGCTGAAAACAGAAGCTATATGTATCTCCTCTTCTTATGAGGGGCTTACTGACACAGGATATAGTCATGGCCAGTAGCACAGATGGCTTTAAAAAAGAGATTCACGGAGCATAGGTCTATCAGTGGATGTTGACTATAATCATTAAACAGAACCTCAGGGTTCAAAAGTTGAAAGCCAGTT
>NW_015341978.1:0-210 GCF_001447785.1 Gekko japonicus
ATTTCAGTGTTTTGTGTTTCTTACTTTTGCATTGTAAACAATATTTATAGATATTATTACAAGGTCAAACTTTTGCAACAATTTCTTACGTGTTTCTAATTTTTTGAAGCTTTTATCTGGAGATGGGTTTTTGTCAAATGATTTGGAAAAAGGCTTTTTTTTAAACAAAACTTTTGATCACAAACTTAGGATGAAATTGTTTCTTGGACA
>NW_015341979.1:0-210 GCF_001447785.1 Gekko japonicus
GGGGGGGGGGAGAACATTTTAAAGCTCTTAGTATGGGGCCAGCTTCTCATCATGTTGTCACACCTTGCAACTTTTCGCAGACAAACATTTGTGCTTGCGTGACACCCCTCTTTCGCACACCGACCATCACTTCCTGAGTCCTCCCACTGTTACATATTGTCAGATGTTCCTCTCCATCTGCTGTTCTGCTATTCTGCCTGTCCAGCATGG
>NW_015341980.1:0-210 GCF_001447785.1 Gekko japonicus
GGGATTGCACAATACGGGCGAGGAGGTGCTTGCCTTCAGATGCACATCCCAGTGAAAACATTGATGGCTGGCCATCCTATTCGAAAGTGAACTGCAGGGGACCCGTGGCCATCCCTCCTGAGATGTGAACCACTTTTGGAGCAGCAGGGAAGACGCCAAGGAACAATGAGCGAGGAGGCCCTCAAGAGAACAGATGAGGGGAGGGGGGTC
>NW_015341981.1:0-210 GCF_001447785.1 Gekko japonicus
GGGGTCTCTGGGGATTAAAACCCCAAAGAAAGGGCACTTCTCACACTGAGGGGGCACTTAGCACAAACAGCCAATGTTGTAATGTATGACACTGCTCTGCTCAGGATCCTTACGGATACTCTGCTTCAGACACGGAGATTCCGTTCCCCCATACGGGAGCACAAGAACCAGCAAAATACCACAGTAGTGTTGCCAACCTCCAGGTGGGGC
>NW_015341982.1:0-210 GCF_001447785.1 Gekko japonicus
CTGAGGAGTGTTTTTTTGTCCTTCTGTGACCCCTTTTTCTTCAAGGGCTGAGAGCAGTCCTAAGCAACATAGCTAAAGTGTTCAGGTAGCTGACTAGTTGTTATGCTGGCATATCTTGGAGATGCGCCAGCATAAAGCAGAGTTACGATGGTGCAGTGCCCCAGTGTCACTTCACTGCTCTCGGCCACCATCACAGCCCTACGGCAGCCA
>NW_015341983.1:0-210 GCF_001447785.1 Gekko japonicus
AGGGTATGAGCTTTCGTGAGTTATTGCTTGCTTCTTCAGATGGGATGTTCTCTCTCATGCTCCTACCTCACATGCTTCAAACAGGGCATGAACAAAAAGGCCAGGCAGAAATCTGTGCAGATCACCAGAGTGGATTCCAGTCCTCCCTGGAATTTGTGCACGGTTGGTTGGATCCATTCTGCTTGCTTCCCAAACTTTGCAGTGTGGATG
>NW_015341984.1:0-210 GCF_001447785.1 Gekko japonicus
TTTTTTGCTAGTTGTCTTTTCCCATAGTTCTTTCAAATTATGAACATATAATGAGACAATGCTCTTGCCGTACATTATTGTTCTATTGGATTTGGTGCCAACAAAATGGTAGATGTGGCAAAATCAAACATTTTTAATCTTTTGGTGAGTGTAACAGAGCCTGTGTTCAGGTTTTTTTAAAAAAGGTAAACAGGGACTCCGCCAAGAAAG
>NW_015341985.1:0-210 GCF_001447785.1 Gekko japonicus
CCCCTTCCGACTCTGTGATTCGAGGATTCTATGACTATTTTATGAACTGGACATTCTGATGGAATGTAAGTTGCAGGATTGTATTGGGGGCTGGATTGGATTTTTACTGTTGCTTTGTTTGGATGAGTTATGGATTGTAATCTGTTTTGAGCTGTGGGGGAAAGTGGGATATAAATGTTTGTATAGGCTTCTGGGTTATGCTGGGTAAGG
>NW_015341986.1:0-210 GCF_001447785.1 Gekko japonicus
TTTTTCTGATTTTGTTCTGCTTAAAAGCAGAGTTGAAAGCATGCCAAACCTAAATATATGTAAGTAAATGCTGTTTAGGAAAAAATAAATATTAATTTGCAGCAAAACTGCAGTGTGTTTTAATAAAATGTCTGCAATATTGTTCAGTATGAGTTTTCCCACATTGTGACAGTTGATTTGTGCATTTCCCCCACTGCTTCTATTACTTAG
>NW_015341987.1:0-210 GCF_001447785.1 Gekko japonicus
GGTAACAGGATATAGCAGCCAAGTAGCCTAGACCTTCTGCTTTCAGGGACAGCAGGTAATCAAAATTAGCGTGAGTGGTGCCCTCACAGGGGAGGCACCCACCTTTTTACAACAACTAGATAAATGCTTCCATTTGAGAAGGTATGACCTTCTAGTGGAAGGTTTACAAGATTGTAAAATAATCTTGTTGATCTCAGGGGAGAAAAATCA
>NW_015341988.1:0-210 GCF_001447785.1 Gekko japonicus
GAACAGCAACCAGCCCCAGAAGCACCTGGAATTCAAAAGGCAGCCTTTGGCCCTTTCTCCTTCAGGCTGCCCATTTTCTGCATCTTCTCCCGGCTCAACAAGATCCTCCTTTTTGACATGAAGGCGATGGATTATCCTGATTCGGGGGTGGCCGACTTATGGCGACCCTGTAGGGCAGCGGTGGCAAACTTGCTCAGCGGAAGAGCCACA
>NW_015341989.1:0-210 GCF_001447785.1 Gekko japonicus
AAACTGTTTCCTTCCCACTGAAGCCAGTTCACTGCAGCAGCAAATACGACTTGGGGACGCTACCCTCTTGTCATTCCTCAAGATCCTCTATTCCCCAGGAATAGTATTTCATGGAGATCAGTGGACTACCATGTGGCAAGGGAGAGACAGAAAAACTCAATTCTGTCATTACATAAGGATGTAAGAAGAGCCCTGCTGCATAAGACCAGT
>NW_015341990.1:0-210 GCF_001447785.1 Gekko japonicus
TTCCCCAACCCAGACCTGGCAACCCTACCCTGTGTTTAGGGTTGGACCTCTATACCCACAGGCCACCCAGTGGGGCCAGTTGGACTTTGTCTTCACCTTGTGTGAACAGAGAATTTTCCTGACCTTAAGATGTTTCCCGGAATCCTGTGTGGCACATAACAGTTCTGTGGCAGACGATAGGATGAATGATTGAGAGCCAGCTTGGTGTAG
>NW_015341991.1:0-210 GCF_001447785.1 Gekko japonicus
CAGCAAGGCTCCCAGGCTGCCATGCAGTTGGGCCCAGCATGGCCTCCCGGGCTCAGTGTGGCCCCCAGTTTGCCGTGCTGCTACGGGGCCCAGTGTGGCACACCTGAGGTATGTGCATTCTCTGCACTTGCTCAGAAAATGCTCTTTTATTTTGGGGAGAATTTAACACCCCCCCTTTTTTTGTCAGATTTTTCTGTAAACCTGGGAGTC
>NW_015341992.1:0-210 GCF_001447785.1 Gekko japonicus
GATTTTCCAGTCTTACCCGTGTGTGCTGGGTTGTCTTCAAAATCGTCATGTTTTGTAACATTGACTTGATGTGACTGTCCGTGCTGCCGCCCATTCTATGCACTTGTCCATTAACAGGCATTCTTGAGGGCTGCACTTTTAGACATTAATATCTATGTGTCCAGACCAGAAATCCTCAATACTGTGTGTAAGGAAAGGAGAAAACCCAAT
>NW_015341993.1:0-210 GCF_001447785.1 Gekko japonicus
GCCTCCTTTCTCTTATCTGTTACTAGGTCACTCCATAGAGGACAAAGCATTGTTAGCACTGCCCAAAGACCAGTAGCTGATAACTCTCTTGGGAGAAGTCTCTGACAGTGATTCAGAGGGAAGGAAGCATCCTCCCCTTCCACACAACTCCCTGTTGCTGTTCCTGCCTTCAGTACACCCTTCCATGGACCCTCCCAGCCCAGTGCCAGA
>NW_015341994.1:0-210 GCF_001447785.1 Gekko japonicus
TCAAGACAATCAAGCAATGTGCAACACAAAACTTTATTAGCTTTTACACAAACAGTCCAGCAGTTACTAAACTTGCATTTACCTCACAATATTAAGACAAACTGCTACAGTGCAAACAAATGTTAGTGGCAATTTGCAAATTAGGGCGTAAAGACAATTAACAGCCTCCCCTCAGGCGCAACACAAGATGGAGGGTGGACTCCTTCTGGA
>NW_015341995.1:0-210 GCF_001447785.1 Gekko japonicus
CCCAGCTAGATACAGCTAGATACAGCTTCCAACAGGTGTGACAGGGCATTTGCCAGGGCATTATGCAGATGCTACACCAACCAAATGGCCAAACTTTCACTGGCCTCCTACACCAGGCCAACACAATTAGTGCCGGCAATCTTAGCCTCAGGGAGTGGCCTGAAGGAGAAAACCTATCAGATGAACAACACCCCTCCCCCCTGCCCATCA
>NW_015341996.1:0-210 GCF_001447785.1 Gekko japonicus
ACACAATATGACTGGGGTACTACATGGTACATACAGATAAGCCAGGACTCACTGTATTTTTCACCCGCAGCTTCAGCTTTTAAAGACATTTAACAGATGTACTGGCTGGATTGCATGAGGCTTCAGTAGTCTGCCTTGCTTCCAATGGGCTATCTACCTTTTTTACTTTTAAATGCCACATGTAGAAGAAGAGAGAAGAGACTGGATTTA
>NW_015341997.1:0-210 GCF_001447785.1 Gekko japonicus
TCCACCTGACAACAAACTGCTGTCAAGCAGTGTTTCAGCCTTTCCTGGTAAGTGCACGTTCTACAGATTCCCTACCCTTTCTTCCAGAGGTATTCCATCTACTGAGGTAGATCTAACCTGAATGGCCCAGGCTGGCCCGACCTTGTTGGTTCCTAAGAAAGGGTCAGCCCTGGATAGTATTTGATTGGGAGACCACTAAAGAAGTCCAGG
>NW_015341998.1:0-220 GCF_001447785.1 Gekko japonicus
GTGGTCTCCCCTTGGCACAAACTCCCATTAAATACTTTCTCTTTTAGGGTGAGTGAAATTCTTCTAAGACAAAAGTTTTATCTACTCAGATGTCTGAAGATTTTTACACAAAACCAGGGCTTTTTTTGTAGAAAAAGCCCAGCAGGAACTCATTAGCATAATAGGCCACACCCAACAGCAAAAAACACAACACGTATCAGCATATTAGGCCACACCCCTG
>NW_015341999.1:0-210 GCF_001447785.1 Gekko japonicus
AAAACACTTGGTGGGTGCCGGAAAAGGTGTCGGCGGGCACCGCATTGGGGACTCCTGGTGCAAAACCTACTGAACCAAAGCGAGGCCGTCATTAGGAGTCTCAAAGATAACCTTCCAGGTGACAGCATAGGGCAAAAATGTAACAGAGGGTCGTTTTTTTGGTTTAAGCCTTATAGAAGGAAGGGGCGGAGCTGCGGTGGCTCAAGTGGT
>NW_015342000.1:0-210 GCF_001447785.1 Gekko japonicus
AGCTAGTGGGTCATGGCAATAGATGTTTAGAACATTACCGCACATTGGTGCATTAGAAGTTGCTATTTCTAAAAAAAAAACCTGTAAAAAAGGTTTGATGGTGGAGCACAAAGGGCTGAAGAAAGGAAAGCATAAGAGGGAATTGCCATGTGAACCAGCCGCAGGCAGTTACATCAGTCACAGATTGTAATGTATCCATCTCAGACCGCG
>NW_015342001.1:0-210 GCF_001447785.1 Gekko japonicus
TGCACAAGGGATTCTGTTGTGCAATTGAGTTTTAAATGGGTTATTCTAAGCATTGGCTGGGGATGTGTGACAGACATGTTGTTATGGGGGGGGGGGAAGGCTGCTTGACAGCTTAGAGTAGTTGTCACTTACTTCCATCTGGTGGAAAGATGACATTTCATTAAGGCTTCTGCTCAAGAGTCCTGTTCTGCATGATACAAAAGACCATAA
>NW_015342002.1:0-210 GCF_001447785.1 Gekko japonicus
AAATAAATACATAAAAATGGATTACCTACCTAATGTAGCAAGGGTTATTTATATTTGAGACTGTAGACGGGGATTTATATTCCATAACATTTTTACATGGTTTTATTCAGAGAAAAATATTATAAATTGCCGGTTCTTCAGATTACAATATTTGGCCCTAAAGAAAAGGGATGCATTTCTGGTTGTGATTAAGAGCAGCAGACTAATCTG
>NW_015342003.1:0-210 GCF_001447785.1 Gekko japonicus
AAAAACAAGCAACATCCTATAAGTGTAACCACTGACGAAATAAAAAGGAGAAGGCAATCTGAAAATTCCCCTCCATTTCACAAGACATGATTGATGCCCCATGATTTCACAACAAGACATGATTTTCCAGAGGATAAATGTGATATGTGACCAAGCTTCCCTTTGTCACTGTGCTACAGAAATCCAGAATAACCATATGATAATTTAACA
>NW_015342004.1:0-210 GCF_001447785.1 Gekko japonicus
AGAAATGCCAGTCTCCACTCAAACAGGCCATTTGCTTCACCTCCCCTGCCCGCTGCCATCTCGGTCCTGCCTCTCAGGACTGCGTCTGATGTCACTAGCCTGAGGTTGCAGGGTGGCTGCCCTTTGGCTGGGCAACAACACACAGCTGATCCCCGCAATTAGCACTGCAAATGGCTGTGATTCAGTCTCTGAACCAAGTCTGGAGCAGAA
>NW_015342005.1:0-210 GCF_001447785.1 Gekko japonicus
GCTCTGTGCAATGCAAGAAACAAGAGTAAACATGAGAACAAACAAAACCAATGAGTGGCCCTAGATGGCCATTTAACGTTTGCTTACTATTGAAGCTTAATCCTGGGCACATTTAGTCCTATTAAGTTCAGTGGGCCTTAGTAATGGGAAAGCATACTTAGGATCGTAAGCTTTAAAGTCTTAGGAGGACAGGAAGCACAATCTCACCCT
>NW_015342006.1:0-210 GCF_001447785.1 Gekko japonicus
CCTATGCTGGCCCAGTGAAACATACATGCTGGAACCATATAGGTGAAAGCAATGGTATGCATCTTTCCTACACCTACACTGCCCTCTTCCCACCCCCACCCCCCACAGACTTGATGTAATTTGTGTAGGAAGGATAACATTGCCCTCACAGCAAGCTCCTTTATCTCTATGGTAGCCAAGCCATGCTCATGCCAGGGCTCTTTTTGTAGA
>NW_015342007.1:0-210 GCF_001447785.1 Gekko japonicus
TTTTTCTACCAAAAAAGCCCTGGTTATGGTTGTGATTGCCCTTCCTTCAGGTACAAGCTGAGACCAGAGATCAAATTAGATCAGGCCCTTCCAGACATTAAAGAAGAGCATGTAGCTAACACATCAGGATTGCCAGAATATCACTTGGAAAACGAAACTGACGCAGAATGTCAGAATTCTCAGTTTTTATTCAGAGTTCTTGTATAAGGC
>NW_015342008.1:0-210 GCF_001447785.1 Gekko japonicus
AGGGGGGGCGGCGGCGACAGCAGCTGGGGGCCTGAAGGGCCCCGGCGGCCCGATCTCCTCACATCGACCTGGGGGGGCTCGCGGCCAGGCCCTGGGCTAAGCAGTGCGGGACTAGCCCGGCGGACCTCCCATCCAGCCCCTGGAAACCCCGCGAGGGAGTGTTGGGGGATAGTGAGATATTGGGGGGAAATGGTATTTAGCAGAGATAAG
>NW_015342009.1:0-210 GCF_001447785.1 Gekko japonicus
TCCCCTCTTTGCACCCCCCAGCCTCCGCCCCGCCAGCGGCCCTCCTCACCGTTCGATGATGCCATGACTGCGCTCCCCGCGAAGGCCAAAGCAACCTCCCCGACCGCTCCCGAGCCTTAAATCTTTCCTGCCCCCTCCCGTCGCCCCAGATAGACCGCCCCCTCCCTTTGACTTCGGCTTGGACCACGTGAGACAGCAGGAGGGGAGGAC
>NW_015342010.1:0-210 GCF_001447785.1 Gekko japonicus
TTGAGCCACCGCAGCTCCTTACAGCTTACTTACAGCTTGCTTACAGAGGGAGAATTCCACCAAAAAATCAAGACTGGGAAAGGCAGCCGTGAAGGAGCTATAAAAGATTCTTTGGTGTAAGGATGGGTTGCTGCCAACCAAGATCAAGATAATTCGTATCTCGGTATTCTCCATTATTATGTATGGGTGTGAAAGCTGAGCAATGAAGAA
>NW_015342011.1:0-210 GCF_001447785.1 Gekko japonicus
TTATTTAAACATAAGGTGTTAATTATCGGCAGAGCAATCCTGTTGAAATTAAACTTCTATGCATTTTAATGGATGTAGATTTCATTCTCTGAAATCTACACATAATTTCTGAATTTACCCATGTTGTAAAAAAATACCTAGGAAACTCACAGACGTGTGGCAAAGTGTCTTGAGCTTACCTGCAACTGGGCTTGGGATAACAGAGAAATT
>NW_015342012.1:0-210 GCF_001447785.1 Gekko japonicus
CTCTGCCCAAGTCAGGAGCAGATTCGCCTCTCGTTTTAAGGCCAGAGATGTGAAGCCGCCCTGCTTGTTCAGGTACGCCAATGCTGACATATTGTCCGTCCTGATTAGCACGTGTCTGTGTAATACCTGGGATGAGAAGTGTTGTAGGGCCAAACGGATGGCCCGGAGTTCCAGGAGATTTATTGGAGACGTCTTCTCCGCGGAGGACCA
>NW_015342013.1:0-210 GCF_001447785.1 Gekko japonicus
GGGCAGCATAAGGATTTATTTTTGTGGGTAGTGCAAGGAAGAGGCCCGACCTTGATGGGCCGGAACTGGCTGCATGAATTGAAACTGGACTGGCAGAATATTTTTTTGCTTTGTCCACATTCATTGGAGGACATGTTGGAACAAGCTAAAGAGCTATTCACTCCAGCGCTGAGAACACTGACTGGGATGACCAAGGGGTAAAAGGAGTAC
>NW_015342014.1:0-210 GCF_001447785.1 Gekko japonicus
GGGCGGCGGCGGCCCCTAATCGAAGGCCTTCAGCTGCTTCATTCCAGAGACCCTCTTTGAGACCTTTGGTGTTGCGATGTGGGGACTGCCTGTCTCCCTCCACTGCTTACCACTTAATGACCAATGACCTTTTTGTCTTTCCCTTTCTGTGACAAGGCAGATCCAAAAACGGGGACACGTTTCTTCATGGATTTCCCAAATATGTCCTTC
>NW_015342015.1:0-210 GCF_001447785.1 Gekko japonicus
CCTTGGGAACCCCCAATTTGGTGCTCCACGACTTTGGATTTACGCCACTTTGCTTTCCTGCCATTTTCGTGAACCTTTGTCGCTGTCGTTATTGTTACTGTTGTTGTCTGAACTGTACAAGATAGGGGTGGCGCTGAAGTACCACAGACCAATCCACTCCTGCACACTCGCGAAGTATGAGCTGTTACAGGTTGGAGACAGGGAAAGTTT
>NW_015342016.1:0-210 GCF_001447785.1 Gekko japonicus
AGTGTATCTTTGAATAAGAGCTGCTGGGATGCAATGAAAAGGGGGAAACTTTGTGCCTGGCTTGTCTCTTCCTGGGGGCATCTGGCTGACACAGAATGCTGGGGTAGATGGATCCCTGGTTTCGTGTAGCAGGGCTCCTTTTAGGCTCTTATAAAGTGGGCAGGGGGAAGACTGCCCCTTCCTTCTTCACTAAAGGTCATTTCTGTTCTT
>NW_015342017.1:0-210 GCF_001447785.1 Gekko japonicus
GTGGGACTAGCAGAGTCACTGGGCAGGCCGCCGCTGACTAGTGCTGGATACAGGGAAGCGTCTGGGGAGGGTCTCTAGAGTAGTTTTCCTTTGCATAGACTTCAGCCTTGCTTTGCATTTCCAATACCTGTCATTCGCTCCAGGGACCCACTCCAAAGAAGGATCAAAATAATGGCTGGCTTTTATATTTTTACGGGGAAAGTGGCACAC
>NW_015342018.1:0-210 GCF_001447785.1 Gekko japonicus
GCCTGGGCTATCCAGGTCAGGGCTTGAACTTCACTAATCTTGATTTGATGTGAGGAGTGGTCCATTTGGAAATATGTTAAATACTCTAAAGATAAACACATATGCCCAACATTTCTAGGAGGCAGAAGCCTTTCAATATCCTGATATCTTGCATTATGTTTTGATATCCTAGGGAGTGGGGTGCAGGAAGGGCTGGACAGTGAGAGGAGG
>NW_015342019.1:0-210 GCF_001447785.1 Gekko japonicus
GGGCGGGGTAGAAATCCAATCTCTTCTTGAAATGCGCCCCGTCCCTGCCTGCAGGGGGAATATTTGCCAACTTTAACACCGCCGCTCCCCCTCCCTCCCTTTCACTCCAGATCAACCTACTGATCTTCATGCAGATCCTCAAGGTGATCTTGGCCAAGCTGCGAGCCAACCAGAAGGGCTACGCCGACTATAAGTTGCGGTGAGTGTGAT
>NW_015342020.1:0-210 GCF_001447785.1 Gekko japonicus
TGGCGTGAGGGCTGAAGAGAGCAAGCAAACTCAAGGACACCATGAGGTTTATTAAACTTTTCCACATCTTCGGCTCTACAGAACGGAAGATGAACTTTGTACAGTTTTGTATCCAACTTTCTTTTTACCGAATATAATTTTATTTGGGGAGGGAAACCCAAAAAACCTTCCATATCTGTCCTCTAGATATATCAGACTCATGAGGGGGGG
>NW_015342021.1:0-210 GCF_001447785.1 Gekko japonicus
AGTAAGCAACTGAGGAAACTAGACCGTGTCTTAAGGGAAACACAGTGGACTCGACAGGGTGTGTCCTGAACTAGGTGCCTCATGAGGACAGTGCCCTTAGTTTTTCAGTAAATATTACTAAGCTAACCGTTGGCATCTGAACCTGAAATTTAGTTGAAGGCTTACTTGGAACACAGTGGTGGAAATATATGTATGTATGTATGTATGTAT
>NW_015342022.1:0-210 GCF_001447785.1 Gekko japonicus
CTCCCATAAAGTTTTGCCATTGCAACCAAATTAAACAATGAAGGCAAGCTTAGCAGAATGGAGATGATGGGAAGAGTGCAGTGCTTACCCCCAAACCTTTGGCAACAGCAACAGCTCCTTTGCCCCGGAAGCAGTTCCAGCTGAGATCGAGCTCTTTCATGCCAGCATTTTCTGCTATCGCTGCTCCAAGCACCTCACCTGGAAAAAAAA
>NW_015342023.1:0-210 GCF_001447785.1 Gekko japonicus
AAGGGGGGGGGGAGTCTTGATCTACTTTATGTTATTTAAGGAGCAAAATAGAAAAATATAATTTTCTTGGTTTGAGGTTGATAGGGTTGACAGGGAAGTGATGTTATGTGATGTGCCTGTGTCATAGGGTTTGGACGGCATCGGTACTGTCAGGTGTCACTCTGGGTTTTGGGTAAAACTCTGGTAAAATCAGCCTTAAACCATAGAGTT
>NW_015342024.1:0-210 GCF_001447785.1 Gekko japonicus
GAAGGACTGAGAGTTCAATAAGCACCTGCAAAATCAAGCCTAGCATAGCAGCTCTTTTCTTCAAGCTATGGCCCTGACACTTTTAGACTACTGAAGCTCAATGATACATATGCTTTAAGCCCATGCAGATGACAGTTCCAAGTTAAATCTTTGGGAATGACTTCTGCCTCCTAACTGGAGAGGCACTGCCAATCTAAACAGTTTAGATGG
>NW_015342025.1:0-210 GCF_001447785.1 Gekko japonicus
TTGGCATCTCTTATGTTCTTATGTATCTTTCCACAGTGTATAATAAAGCTGAATGCCTGAGCTGGGACATCATCGTGCTCCCAAGTTAGGCTTGTCAGACCTCCCAGTGAAAGTGGGGATCCCCATCTGACAGCCCCCACCACCCCACAGTCAATCAGCTGGATGGTGGGTGGGCACTTATCCCAAAAACGAGGAAGATCCATCTGACAT
>NW_015342026.1:0-210 GCF_001447785.1 Gekko japonicus
TGTTTTAAAACCCAGGTTTCCTTCAAGTCTGCCTGTGAGGATGGAGAAGGGAGGCGCAGTGGCACGGATGCGTCTGGAATTCTGGCGGGCACGGGCATTGTGTGCACGTTCCCTGGAGCATTCCAGTGCCCTGGTTGGCAACTCATTTTTTAAACAAGGCCATGTTTTGGATTGTGTGAGATCCAGAGAGGAGCTCTCTCTCCTCACTGA
>NW_015342027.1:0-210 GCF_001447785.1 Gekko japonicus
AAGCCAGCCAACCCAGCAGATGAGACAGGAGAGCCTGGCCAGGTGTGCCCAAGACCCCACGGCAGCAGATGGACAGGTGGAATGATAGATGAGGCCATGGACAAAGGCCTCCATCATCTTGACCAGGCTGCCAGGGGAAGGAATGGGTCCACCGTAGATGCCGGTGGTATGCAGGAGTGGCCAGCCATCCCTGCCCCAGACCACAACAGA
>NW_015342028.1:0-210 GCF_001447785.1 Gekko japonicus
ATGGACTTCATAGGGCCTCTACCTAGAACACCTCGAGGGCACAGATTCCTCTTGGTACTTATGGACTATGCTACCAGATATCCCGAAGCCATTCCCTTACGGACCATGAAAGTTGCGGGAGTAGTTAAGGCCCTTTTCCAGTTATTTTCCCGCTTTGGGATACCCAAAGAACTACTGTCGGACCAGGGATCATCGTTTAGGGCAGGGTTA
>NW_015342029.1:0-210 GCF_001447785.1 Gekko japonicus
AGAAAGGCAGATATCTTTTTATTAATGGTCAGATCCAAAACCAACCAATCACTCTTGCTTCCATCTACGCCCCTAATAGAAACCAATGTAGTTTCATAAATGAAACACTGAAAAAGCTTGATAAATTCCACACGGGGCCTATCTTGATGGGCGGTGACTTAAATTATCTAATTAACAAATACCTGGATAAATCATCTTCAAAGACACCAA
>NW_015342030.1:0-210 GCF_001447785.1 Gekko japonicus
TCATGGGCCACTCCCTCCCCCTGTGCAGTTGAGGGCAGACCTGAGTGCCCACTTGCCCGGGTGGAGTTCCGTCCGCACCAGCGCCCGAGCAGGGAGGGAAGTGCGGCTGCCCGAGGAGGAGAGGGGCGGGGAGCACGGCAGCCGGCGGAATGGTGGGCAAGCCGGCAATGGCAGCAGCGCAGGCGAGGTCTCCGCCCACGCTCCTCTTCG
>NW_015342031.1:0-210 GCF_001447785.1 Gekko japonicus
AGCAAGGGAAACCTTTACCTTTACAGTAAGAGGTTTTGATTTTCTATTCCAGAGTTGAGGAATTACATTAAAAAACACATTGCCCAATGCTTATCTTTTCAAAAAACATGCACATACACACTCTAAAATTCTTGCATTTTTGTTATAGCATGGAGTCAACAGGAAGTAGAAATGAGAGGTAGGCTGTGTTAAGTGGACAGTTCGATTCTA
>NW_015342032.1:0-210 GCF_001447785.1 Gekko japonicus
CCATGTTTGGCTTTTTAAAAACATGATGTCCACTTCTTAAATCCTCTTCCCTCCCACCCAATTAAGTTGGATCATTTTTTAAAAATGTTCTACCTCCAGGGTAACTTTTCTCCATTACCCTCTGTGCCAAGGAGCACTTGCCTGTCTCCTATGAAACTCTATTGCATTGCAGAAGTTTTGAGGGTCTGCTTTGTGGGGCATGTGTTTTGG
>NW_015342033.1:0-210 GCF_001447785.1 Gekko japonicus
TCAGTCAATCCAAACAGGGTTGGAGGGTGAAATCCTGTCTCCCCTCCCCACATTGGTCCCACTCTCAAGCCCTATTCACATGATACAGTAAACACATGTACACGTTTGTCAGAAGGAACCCACATGTACTCACTTTACACATGAAAATGGGGACCAGTACCTGAATAAATGTGGAGTTCATATCACACATTCTGCCGCTCATGTGTTGTA
>NW_015342034.1:0-210 GCF_001447785.1 Gekko japonicus
AGACCAACCTTATCTCCTTTTTTTTTTTGGCCCCCTAAAGCCTCAGTGGAAAGCCTAGAGGGCAGAAGACACCATCACCCTTCACTTGGGAGGTGGTTCCACAGGCATCAGGCAGCCAGAGCCTGGGCCATTGTAGAGTGTGCCCTAGAGGGCACAGGTAGGAGACCCTGCTTTGCTTCTGTGGGGCCCCAGTCACACGAGAGGTTTTGG
>NW_015342035.1:0-210 GCF_001447785.1 Gekko japonicus
TATTATATCCTACACAATAGTAACCTATTTTCTTGATAACTCGTCATTTTTGTTGTAAAGAAAATTAATATTGTAACTCCTGACAACCTGGATTCAAAGAATTAAAGAGCTGACAGGCAAAATACTTAATCAACAGTGCCACATATGATGTAGGTGAAGCATCCCTAACAGCTGTGTGCTCAATGAATAAGTTGGTTGTGAACAATATGA
>NW_015342036.1:0-210 GCF_001447785.1 Gekko japonicus
ATTAGCTGACAGTAATCAGTTGTCACAGGCCAGATAAGGCCATATGTTTTTAACCCGTGCTCTAGGACTTCCATTTTTCCTTTGGTGAGACATAGCAACTCGGAAAAAGTGATTGTTAATTGGCTGGAAAAACACTACAGCCTAGAAGGTGGTTGGAGACTGAGAGAAGGACATTGAGAAAGAACCTAGACAACTTTGAGAGGGTTTTTT
>NW_015342037.1:0-210 GCF_001447785.1 Gekko japonicus
CTAAGATGCACTGTAACTCCAGGGGGTCCCCCAGACCTACCTGGAGGCTGGCTTCCCTAGGTGGACACCTACAGCACCAGGCTTTAGGAGGCACCAAATGAAATGTGAGTCTCATTTCTTGAGTTAGAAAAAAAAATCTATGTAGTAACATGCTCGATTTAAGCCCGGTAGCCTCATAGAGACCCCTCCTGCCAACCTAGCAGTTCGAAA
>NW_015342038.1:0-210 GCF_001447785.1 Gekko japonicus
ATGGCTGCTTATATAGAATCCCAAACCTTCCACAGGCCACTGGGACAGCACAGTGACAGGCAGAATATTGTGCACAGAAAACTGTTTTGAAGAGTCTTCACCAATAGTCTTCACCAGCCCTGTCAACAAGTGCCTCACCAAACATGGATTGCTTCTCATTTTTGATGCTAAAGACAAAGGAACCTTCAGATCAGCGGCATGGAATAGAGA
>NW_015342039.1:0-210 GCF_001447785.1 Gekko japonicus
GGAGGGTGCTAGGGACGGGAGTGCAGTTTGCACCAGAGACTTTGTTGTTGAGTGTTCTACCTGATGATTCTAGCAAAGATTATTGTTATTTGATTGGGGTTTTTTTTACTACGGCTGTGGGAATTCTCTGTGCGGAATGTTGGAGATTGCCGGAGGTGCCAACAGAGCGAGAACTAGTAAGTAAAATCTTGGAGGCTGCGGAATTGGATA
>NW_015342040.1:0-210 GCF_001447785.1 Gekko japonicus
CATGCGTTCAGCCGAAGAGCACGCCGACGATTTTTCCTCAGGCGAAGAGAGAGAGGATGCCGCGGAGGCGGCCGACTGTGGAGCCAACTTGCCCTACGGGCTTGGTCGCGCTTCCCCAACGGTCCCGGCAGAGATGGCAGCGGCGACGCAGCGCGGCCTAAAGCGTCTTCGTTCGCCCGAAGATCCAGAAACCGCCAAAATTGGAGGGTC
>NW_015342041.1:0-210 GCF_001447785.1 Gekko japonicus
CAGGAAACTTCCTGGGTCTGCAGAAAAATTCAAAAAGTAAAAAAAATTATATTCTTACCATATGAAGATAGTACCTAATCCAAAGCAGTTTTGAGAAACCACCCAGATTTTATTCTGTCCTTCATCCACTGAGTCCAGGGCAGCATTCATGGGTCTTCTCTCATACACTTTATCCTCACAACAACCAGGAGGCTGAAGTTGGTTCCTTAT
>NW_015342042.1:0-210 GCF_001447785.1 Gekko japonicus
ATCCTAAAGCAGCCTAATAGCAAGGGTGTTATGGGTCACAAGAGCGCCCACCTTGGAAGGCTTTAGGGTTAGGGAGCACCACAAGGGAAGCAGTGTTTGTAGGAAGGCCTTTAATGCAAGCTGACATTTTCCAGTTTTAATGTTGTTTTAGGGGGGTTTGTTTGCATAGGGGTGCGGTCACACACACGAGATAACGTGGCGGGGGGAAGC
>NW_015342043.1:0-210 GCF_001447785.1 Gekko japonicus
AGATAATTTCTGAATAATTATCACCACGGAAGTTCTTCACCATTGTTGGACACTGTCCGAATTTTTATGAAGCTTTCCACTTACAACCCAAGGAACTCTTTCTCAGTCTCAGCCCAATGTATGTACATTTTACATACATAGACCTTTATTAACACCGCAGCAAACCAATGTATGTATTTAAAGTTAGGACTTTTTGCCCAAAGCAGAGTT
>NW_015342044.1:0-210 GCF_001447785.1 Gekko japonicus
ATTATTAAGGAGTGGATTCCTCTGAGTTCCTGAGGGGAAAAAAGTTCTTCCTTAATGTGGTGGCCAATGTAGTGTTGTGGAAAATATACTGAGCCAAGGGAAACTGGGGCTGACATTCCTATTCAGTCAGGAAGCTCACTGGGTGGCCTTTGACAGGTCGGTATCTCTCAGCCTAACCTACTCCTTGGGGCTGCTGCAAAGATAAAATGC
>NW_015342045.1:0-210 GCF_001447785.1 Gekko japonicus
AAAATGCCTCGTATGAACAGGGCCTATGTCGCTCTTCCTCACATACCCCTTATCTGGCAATCATCCCTCATTCCCCCTTTGTCCCCATCCGTTCTCAGACAATACCCTTCTTTCTCCCCCACCCATTCTCAATCTTCCCCGTCTAGTCCCACCACACCTTCTCAATTTCCTCCCTTTCCCCCAAACCACTCATTCTCTCCCCCACTTCTC
>NW_015342046.1:0-210 GCF_001447785.1 Gekko japonicus
GCAATTTGATATAGTTCCCCAACGAGACCCTTGCCTGAGCTGATAGTATCTAATCACAAAGCTCAATTCGAATCCAGCAGCACCTTCAGAGACCAACAAGATGTTGGGGGTATGAACTTTCACACACAGGCGTGCACATGGATGTCCACTGGTATTCATTAGGGGACACACACACATGAACAAACATGAGGCTGTCTTATACCGAATCAG
>NW_015342047.1:0-210 GCF_001447785.1 Gekko japonicus
CTTTAAGAGCAGCACACGTGCAAACCCTGGGCGGTTTCCTGCTTGCCCTCCCCTCCAGCCCAAGTTATCTCTGGCGTGCAGGGCCAGTGCAGTCAGGGTCTGGGTGCTGTGACATCGTCTCGGGCGGGGGCGCAAGGAGGGATGTTGGAAAGAGGCCTCCGGGGGAGCATGAACAAGTACCTCCGTTGCTTGCTAACTCACGAGAGGACA
>NW_015342048.1:0-210 GCF_001447785.1 Gekko japonicus
CCTTTTCCAAAGCTCAAGGCAACATACAATAGACAATAACATATATATTAAAATGTAATCCCAGAAACAATCAACAGTGTACTCATATGAACAGTCAACACCGGCTACTCTTTCAAATGAATGAAAACAGTCTGCAAAACAGGACAGTCTTAGAAGCGTGCTTTATAAGCGTGTGATGAACTTCAACATGAACTTGGTTTCCAGGCAAAC
>NW_015342049.1:0-210 GCF_001447785.1 Gekko japonicus
TGATGATGATGATGATGATGATACACTGTGTACTTGAAAACTTACAGGTTTGCAGAACACAGATGCCAAATCCCAGCATTCAACTCCCACATTTATATCTCGAAACATTCTTTGAAGCAGCATAAAGAGTTCCATGCAAAACCATGGTTTATTTCAGCTATGGCTTATTTAGCTCTCAGACGATGGTTTGCCTTGACAAACACTGGTTTT
>NW_015342050.1:0-210 GCF_001447785.1 Gekko japonicus
TTCGCGGGAGCCAGACCGGAAGCCGCCAAAACGAGTTTCTGAGATCAATGCTAACATAATCTGTAACCACTCCCTGTTTGGGAGTAAACTCTACTTCAGCCATTTGAACACAATGACTTTAAAACCAGATGGTCACCTTCTGTAATTAGGATCGCTCATCTGCGACTGAGTGGTAGCCGAATTTTCAACCAGAACCAAGGTTTCTGGCAA
>NW_015342051.1:0-210 GCF_001447785.1 Gekko japonicus
TGCCAAATCACAAAACATTTGGAGGAATAAGAAATTAATTGGCAAATTGGTTCCTAGTGAAAATGGGTGTTTTTTTTAAGGTGGAACCCATGTCTAATCCCAAATTGGAAACTCTGTGTTGTGTTTGTATATGTTTAGTATCCCCATTGAGCAAGAAGCAGGGGGGGGAGCAGAGATTGGAAGGAGGAACAGGGTTTGGGATCGAGGTTC
>NW_015342052.1:0-210 GCF_001447785.1 Gekko japonicus
AAAGTGGGGCTACTTTGGAGGGGACAGGCTCTGTATGCATTAAGGTCTGAGGTTTGCTCTTGGGCATCTTCAGATAAAGAACTATATAACATCTGTCAGGCAGAGTTGACCTGACTGGACTTGGTGTGCCGGGGGGGTTGGATGACATAAGAAGGCGGCTTCGTAAAGTTTCCCAACAAATTTCATTCAGCAGTGGAGCACTTGCTTTGC
>NW_015342053.1:0-210 GCF_001447785.1 Gekko japonicus
TTGGGGATGGAGCCTGGGGAGGGCAAGGCATGGAGTGGTAAGGGACCTCAGAGGGGTACAATGCAAATGGCTCCCCCCTTCCAAAGCGCCCCACGTGAAGGTTGGCAACCCTAGTTTGGACCCATCAAACCAGGATCTGAAACCATGGCTTGATGTTGGTTTATTGATCAAAGTTAGTGTCAACTAAGGTTTTGTTTGAAATACAAAAAA
>NW_015342054.1:0-210 GCF_001447785.1 Gekko japonicus
GGCGAAATTCAGACTTGGCAACCCTAGGTATTCCCCCCCCGGGATTTGCTTGGCAATGGGGAGTCGGCTGCACTGAGACTGTGGTTTGAATCCAGCGTAGGAAGGCTCGTTCTGCTGGAAGAAAGCTCCTTTGCCAGCAGATTAGATCAGGCGGATCCGACTTCCCGTGTCCTCTGTCACAAGCAATATTCCCAAGGCTGCTTGTTTGCA
>NW_015342055.1:0-210 GCF_001447785.1 Gekko japonicus
AGCTACACATCATCAGCAAGCAGCTGGTGGTGGACCGGGAGACGTCCACTTTGTCTTCTCTCCAGAACCACCATTCCAAGTCTTTCTCTCTGGCACCCAAAGCGTGTGGGTAAAACTGGAGGGCTGGTTATGACCACCTGGGGTTCCATCTGTTGGACGGTGCTGTTGGCTGTGAGCTCAGACAAGCCTGCAGTTCAATGTCTTGCTTGC
>NW_015342056.1:0-210 GCF_001447785.1 Gekko japonicus
TTTGATGATGTGCTGGTGGCTGGGGGGTCTGAACAGGAGCTATTAGAGCGAGTAAGGGAGGTACTGAAGTGTTTCCAGGATGCCGGTCTAAAAGTTAAGCGCTCCAAATGTACGCTGGGAGTTGACAAGCGTAGAGTTTTTGGGCTTTCGCATTGACGAAAAAGGAGTGCACCCCACAGGCGAAAAGGTAACCGCCATTCAAAATGCCCC
>NW_015342057.1:0-210 GCF_001447785.1 Gekko japonicus
CCATTTTCAAAATTCCGGACGCATGAAAAAATAGCTTGCCTAGCCTTGTCCCTGAAAGTGGGAAGAATTTGTTTACGTGACCTAAACTGGTGATAGGGTTGCCAGCCTCCAGGACCTGTCTCGAGATCTTCTGGAATTTCAACTGATCAGTCCCCAGGGGGGAAAATGACTGTCCTAGAGCGTCGGGGTCACAACACCGCCTAGTGACCC
>NW_015342058.1:0-210 GCF_001447785.1 Gekko japonicus
AAGGTGCTGCTGGACTCGAATTTAACTGTAGAAGCTCTATAGATGTTGTGGTGTCACAATAGGAAAATATCGTCAAGGCTGACGTGTCCAGCACAAAATATGTGCGCTGGTATGAAAAACTGCAAGCGACACTGCGATGTCAGTCCTTACTTCTCCAGAAATAATTGAGAGAGAAGATGACGGCCTTTGGAAATCTTAGTTTAAAGAAGA
>NW_015342059.1:0-210 GCF_001447785.1 Gekko japonicus
ATCCCTCCATGGAAGGAGGAAGAGGTATAATTTAGTCTTTGACCTAGACTGTTAAGTTCCTATGCATGTCTATTGTTTAACTACAGAGAGATCTGTTTTCCCTATGGAAGAACATTTGGCCATGTGACTGGTCCACTCGCAATCTAAACCAGAAATGGGTTTACCCCCTGGTGAGAACTAGGCCATAGAGCAGGGGTGTCAAACGTGTGG
>NW_015342060.1:0-210 GCF_001447785.1 Gekko japonicus
GGGGGAAAATTCTATGGTAAACATGAGCATTCCCACTTTGCTGGTCATGTGATGACATTACTTTCAGTGAATCACTGTGTCATCAGCAATGCTGGTCTAGGCCTCTCTTTACTCTGGGCAAGTCCCCTGCATCCCCACCCCCACTGGTTGCCAGGGGGTACCTGACAATTCTGCCTCACTATCACATCCTCTACTATCTCCCATGGCCTG
>NW_015342061.1:0-210 GCF_001447785.1 Gekko japonicus
TCACTGCTCTAGGCCCTGCGTCACAAACTATGGCTCTGATATCCCATAGGCTCTACTTCATTAGATACACAAAGCAAGCTGGAAGACAGAACAAATCTTTGTTTGGGATTTTTCTTTCTTTCTTTTGAGGAGCCGGAAAGAAATCAAAGCTTAGAGATCGTCACGTAACTCTTGTCACTCCCCTTCCCAAATCGACACACCATCTCCCAA
>NW_015342062.1:0-210 GCF_001447785.1 Gekko japonicus
TCTGCTTCTCACTTGCCTCGTAACCCCCTCGCTGGGGTCGTCAGAAATCAGTTGCAACTTGATGGCACTTGCCTCCGTAAGGATACAGGGGAGCCCCGCTGCATTGTCCATCTATGCCAGCATTCCATTTTCATCATTGGCTGGGTAGATCCCTCCAGGAAGCCCGCAGGCAGGATGCGAAAGCAAGAATCACAGAATCATAGAGTTGGA
>NW_015342063.1:0-210 GCF_001447785.1 Gekko japonicus
TTTTTATTTATAATTTTTAACCTTTCTAGAAGATTTACAATACATATACAATACATAACAAGGTAACAAATTAATACGTTATCCATTTGAACATTTAACAACACAATAGTTACATCAGAAACACAGATATAAAAATATGAAATCACAAAGATATTATGAATATATTAACACTGAATTAACATTAAAGATGTGAAAGATATGAAGAATTAG
>NW_015342064.1:0-210 GCF_001447785.1 Gekko japonicus
GCTACTTGGTATTTGTTTGTGTACTTGGCATTTGTTTGTGTTTGCCTATTGTCAGTAAACACAACCATTGGATGCATGTGTCATTCACATGTCTTCTTTCAGTATTTCCCAGTAATGTACACAGGTATCTATACTTTCTAGATGTGTAGATAGTGTTCCGATGGAGCCGTCTCTATAGAGTGATTTTCTGCAGTTCACTACTGAATAGTA
>NW_015342065.1:0-210 GCF_001447785.1 Gekko japonicus
CCGAGCCGGGAGGCATCCCTTGTTTTAAAAGTCAATGGACTGCCCCAATAGGCATTTTGATACGCTTCTAATTAAACGATTTGACAGGGAGGCACCCAAGGCTTACCATCCGATACCTGCGCCTACGTGCAGGTTGTACGTACACTCGGCATAGTGTGAAGATGGCTCCAATGGCGCCTATTTCCTATATGGAAGTAAGGCTGAGCTGCC
>NW_015342066.1:0-210 GCF_001447785.1 Gekko japonicus
TGGGCTTAAAGGAGCCACTGGACTCAAACATTTGCTCTCCTCAAAGAAAGTTAGTATGGAACTTTAGTGGTGAGTTATGGGATTTTAGTGCGGAGTTACTTTGGGAGTCCGTTTTGGGTTAAAAATGTAAGGAATAAGGAACAGGGCCTTAATTAATGAAGAGCAGGACAGCAATCCTATTGGTAAAATGTTAAGAAAAATTTCCTAGCT
>NW_015342067.1:0-210 GCF_001447785.1 Gekko japonicus
ATCTTGGGAAAGCAAGGGGGAGTGTTTTGGATTTCCAATGCCCGTGTCTCATCCCCGCCTGTTATTTGCAAACAATAGTTATAGCATCAAATCACAGTGTCATTTTATGTGACACATGCATTAAAAAGGCTTGGCATAGCACTTGAATTGTCAGTTTGTGGAGACATGGAACAACTCTAGAAATGTTCATAGGGGTGAAGTGGATGCTTG
>NW_015342068.1:0-210 GCF_001447785.1 Gekko japonicus
AAGATCCTGTAAACTGGGTGTTGAACCAGGGACCCTGGGCACGTGAAGCATGCACTCAGCCCCTGAGCTACAGCTGAAAGCAGAAAAGCATTCCTGTTGTTACGCTCATGACTATAACAAAGCAGCCCTACGCAGAGCCAGATCCTTGGCCTATCCGCCTCGGCACTGCCTGATGACTGGCCGGGCCTTTCCAAAGTCTCAGGCGGAAGA
>NW_015342069.1:0-210 GCF_001447785.1 Gekko japonicus
TCCAGGAGATTCCCAATCTGAATCTGGCAACTCCAATACATGTTTCATTCCCAAATGGAGCAAACAGCAGTTCCCTGGAGTGCCACTCTAATTTATCTATCTCTGGAAACAGTCAGAGGGCAAGCTAGGCTTTCTTTTGCCTATGAGCTTGCATTGTCCAGTTGGTTGATCCACTTTTGATCATGGTTAATAGGAATGCACATATTTTGA
>NW_015342070.1:0-210 GCF_001447785.1 Gekko japonicus
CAATCCTTTAGTCTGCAACCAGCGTCTAAAATACCCAGTCAGTAGTGATAAGGAATAGAAATGAGCACATTTGTGTAAACAGCCATATCTTATAGTCAGATCGATTCGGTATGGCATCGTTGGACTTAAAGTGAGCGATAACTGGATCCCAATAGTTATGCATACAATATTTATAAAAAATTGCACAGAGTAACCTTTGAATTCATTCAT
>NW_015342071.1:0-210 GCF_001447785.1 Gekko japonicus
GACAGGACAGGCAGGAATGGTGCAGATAAGTACAAAAGAATTAAATAGCATTATCCAAGAGGCAGTCAAAGCAGCAGTTAACCAAGCTGTTGTGGGGGCAATGGCCACTGCCTTACCAGAGGCCTTAGGCACTGCGCTAGAATCGATGTTACATCCAGCGGTTGAAAAAGTATTAGAACCAATGCAAACTAAAATTGAAGGTTTGGTACA
>NW_015342072.1:0-210 GCF_001447785.1 Gekko japonicus
GAGTCTAAACGCCATACCACATGCAAGCCCCCATGTTTGAAGATTGTGCGTAGGCCGGCCACAAGGCTTCCCAGACCCACAAGTGTTTATCACATAATAAACATATTATCCTGTTGATGTCATTCTGGGTCCGCACCGATGGGAATTCCGGCAGGGTCGGGGCTAAGTGCCTCTCCCCCCAATCTACCCAACTGTGTCAGTGGTAGGGAT
>NW_015342073.1:0-210 GCF_001447785.1 Gekko japonicus
GCGCCACGTTGGGGACCCCTGTGCTAGAGGAAGGAGATTTCATATCTTGACAGCAGCAGCCAAGAGGACCCTCCCACAAACTTTGACCACACCATCCTAACCTCAGATAGCTTGGGAAGGAGGCCCGATCCATTCACCTCCGTGACGTTCCAAAAGCGGAATTTGGATAGCCTTCAAAAGGAAGGTCTGGCCGTGAGGGTCTTTCATGCG
>NW_015342074.1:0-210 GCF_001447785.1 Gekko japonicus
AGGGACTGGAAGGCCAGGGCCTTACCATCTAACCTCACCAAGCACAATGGAGAGATCAGAAATGTGCAGTGATACCAGTTCCATCGTAAACTTTGGAGTTTATCCGGTGTCGGGAAAGTCGGGGATACGGATGAGAGACTGATGGGGCTGATGGATGGAGGCCAGGAGACAGACGGTGCTATCTGGACATGCACTTTAAATCCAGTAGGG
>NW_015342075.1:0-210 GCF_001447785.1 Gekko japonicus
AGAGAGAGAGAGAGAGAGATTATGAAGGCTGAGGGGGCCTTTGGTCTTTCTGAGAGGACTCCGGCTCCCGTGATGTCCGGAGCGTTAATGACATGCCCATTAGATTAGAGACGGATCTGTGATTTAGGGTCAAATGAATGTAATATCAGAAATAAATATTAATGGCAAGAAATGGATTGACTGAAAAGATTTTGTGTGTGTGTGTGTGTG
>NW_015342076.1:0-210 GCF_001447785.1 Gekko japonicus
CACAGAGAGGTGCCTTTACAGGTGTTACAATAAAGAAGGATCAGAAAAGAGCATTACAGTAGACAAGTTCTTTGAAGGGTCAGCTTCCAAACATGGGAACAGCTGGAGGTCTGAGTTGGGTTGCCCAAAGCAGTTCATTCTCTGAGGGTTCCCAAGCACCGAAGGCCGATCAACTGGAGATCATTTTAAAAAAGCATCAAAATATTAATG
>NW_015342077.1:0-210 GCF_001447785.1 Gekko japonicus
CAAAAAATTCCCTAGCTACGGGGCTGCGTCTCCCAGCGCCTTGGGTGGAACCTCACGCCGGAAGCGGTGCTGACCTGTGAACCCGACGAAGCTGTGGCTCCCATCGTCTGTCGGGTCATCTCCGCTCTCTGACGTCGCCCTTCCAAGCCCCTCGTTCTTTGTTGTAGCCCCGTCCGGCTGGCCGGTCCCCTCTCAGGGGCCACACGGCTG
>NW_015342078.1:0-210 GCF_001447785.1 Gekko japonicus
TGTTTGACCAGACAAAGACAGCAATAGAACAAAAAAGTTACTGCTGTTCAAAATTCATTACAAAGAAACAACGCTTAATTGCAGCAGCTATAGATTTACACGCATCTAATGGGATATTAAAATCTGGGTCTGCTAACACAGTCATTAAATGATAGAAGAGCGGATATACTTCATGCTGGGGCAGAGTATCTGGCTGCGTGGTCAACACAA
>NW_015342079.1:0-210 GCF_001447785.1 Gekko japonicus
GTGCCCTAAAGGAGTCGTTGGATTCTGGCCAAAGGGTTTTATTTTAAAGGCCCATTAAGCAAAGGTATGGGTTTTCGCAAGTCTAATGTTTGCCAAAGCAGACCGAGCCCTTCTCTCCTTGACCTTCCCCATCACCTCATCTTAAGTCTTCCAGCTCTGACAAACTCCCATTACAGCCCAGAAAGTGCAAAGAAGTTGATGTAGGAGAGC
>NW_015342080.1:0-210 GCF_001447785.1 Gekko japonicus
CAAATAAACAATAGCAACAAACAAACATACATACCAACAAACATAACCACCCACACCATGTTTTCTCTACTGCTTCCCATACCACATTGGTCCCTATTTTGGTTTAAATGCAAAGTCATAATCCATATTATTTCCTCTTGACCCTTACATATTATTTAGCACTGAATCTTAATACCTTTCATCCAGCAATTTATCCTCTGATTAATTTAA
>NW_015342081.1:0-210 GCF_001447785.1 Gekko japonicus
TGGCGTGAGACGGGACGACGACCATGGCCAGGAAGCCCAAGTCAAGATTAGTTTGGCACTCACATTTGCATTACAGAGATAGGAGTGACACCCAAATCAGCCTTCGGCTTTTCTTTGGGATTAATGTCCTGCACCGGACCGCAAAGTCAACAGCTGAAATTAGAACCCAGGGGCTGAATTGAGAGGGGTGGGGAGAGACAGGGGGAGGTT
>NW_015342082.1:0-210 GCF_001447785.1 Gekko japonicus
GTGATTTGTTTTCCAAACTCTTTGAAAATATTAATTTCTTCTGTTTCTCCATAATGCTTAAATGTATGCAGAGGAGGAGGCTGCTTCTAAGTCCAGCAAACAAAAGACAAAAAAACCCCCAAAACCCCAAAACCCATAAGTTTGAAGATTTTGGTTTTCAAGCTCTTACTTTCCCAGTTGGCAGAAACATCTGGTATGTCAGGTATATCT
>NW_015342083.1:0-210 GCF_001447785.1 Gekko japonicus
GGCAATTATTTTTCCAGTTACCGCTACTCGTATTTTACCAGCCATTGTAAATGGAGAACAGACATCCATAAAGCCACCTTGATCCTTCAGGTTTGAAAAGGCTTTGCTTTGAACCAGACCCATTCAAAAACTAATTAGATGTAGCTGCCCAAACGAACGGAATTTGATCGCTGCAGACGGGCCTTCCTTCCTCAAAGTCAGGGCAAAAAA
>NW_015342084.1:0-210 GCF_001447785.1 Gekko japonicus
GCCCACCAAAGAAATCCAGGGTTGCTACGAAGGTTGCCACCCTCCGGGTAGGCAACAAACTCACGGGAAAAGTGGCAAAGTTAGACAAACGTAAAGAAACACCGTGTTAGAACAAAACACACTCTATTGATATGCACTTGTGTCTTCATATGTTGATTTAAAGACCCTAGTGTATCTTATACATTATAATACAAAAACCTAAAGAACATT
>NW_015342085.1:0-210 GCF_001447785.1 Gekko japonicus
TGGGTTGACGCTTTCGTTGAGCTATCCACGATGACCTTTTCCCCTCTGAATCTCAGCAAGCTCAGACCCCATGAGCCTCTACTCGAAGTTTGGATTTTTTTCTTTTTGTCCCAGTGGGCATCCCCTTACAAATAGTAGTTTCCAGGTTGTCTGGCGCCGACCGGACACTCCATGGTGGCTCCAGCTCTGTGGACGGGGCTTCCTGAAGTG
>NW_015342086.1:0-210 GCF_001447785.1 Gekko japonicus
AACTGGCGAACTACAGGATTGGACCCCTTGATCCAATTTACTTGAAACTTGGAAAGGGATCTTTAATGGATAAGCAGACAAAGTTCTTTGCAATTTTGGTGTCATGTGATAGAAAAAGAGCAACTCCAACCCCACAAAAGAGTCTCTCCCCCACAGGGAACAAGAAACCCAAAACATTTCAAGTTAAAAAGAATCAGAATGCTGAAACAG
>NW_015342087.1:0-210 GCF_001447785.1 Gekko japonicus
CTGAGTGGCAACCTGAAGTCTGCTAGTCTAGAACTTTTAACCGTCTCTTGGCCATGCCACAGCCTCCCCTGCATGCCCCCGGCATGTCTCCTCAACTTTCAGGCTCAGCTGCCCCCAAAAGCCCAATTCACTCTTCAAGGCCAATTTACGGGATGATTGCTCAGCGTCATCAGCCTTGGGAAGCATCTTCTGCAAAGCGTGCGCAGTGAA
>NW_015342088.1:0-210 GCF_001447785.1 Gekko japonicus
ATGATTCTGTGATTCTAAGGTAGCTCTGTGGTTCATAGCTTGTTTTTCTGTTTAATCTGTTGTGATTTTGTTTTTAACTTTTAAGACATTAGAAGGAGGCTCCTACCGAGGAAGCTTAAAAGATCCTACTGGATGTTTAAACGAAACTGTGACACCTTCAACTCCTCCTTCAAGAAACCTTGAAGAGGAACAAAAAGCCAAAGCTATGCG
>NW_015342089.1:0-210 GCF_001447785.1 Gekko japonicus
ACTTAAGTCCTACAGTTGATTGGGACGCACTCCATACCAAGATGCATTGTATTTCAACCTCAGACTATCAACAAGACACACAAATGTACACAGTAGAAGATACCTCTATCATATCTGCTGTCATAAAGAGTAGAAATGGGGGTTCCAGGACCTGAAATAGTGATTCAAGAAGAGAAATTTATTATTAATAAGGAGTAACCAGAGAGATGT
>NW_015342090.1:0-210 GCF_001447785.1 Gekko japonicus
GGGTCATTTCCTGCTGGAGTGCCCCAGAGTAGTGCCCCGGAAGTAAGGAGCCCAGGCCCCACCTCCCGGCGGAGAGAATTGGGGGGGGGGATTAAATCCCTGGGTTCCCAGCCAGGCATGTCTGCTTCCCTGCCTTTCCCCCTCTCTGGCCAGCCCGCCACAACAGGTTAGCTGGAGAGGGGAATGGGAGGCGGGCAGACATGGCCCCTT
>NW_015342091.1:0-210 GCF_001447785.1 Gekko japonicus
CCTCTGTGTCCATTTGACAAAATCATTTACTCCGTGCAAGTTTACTGATTTTACGAATCCCTTTACATTGCTATATTCTTACAAACATACAGAAAAGCTAATAAATACTAATGAACAGTTCAATAAAGCTAAGAAGTCTCCTTTTTCAAGAATTATAATGCTGTACACTTTGATGGATGTACGCATGGCGGAGGGAGCTCCCGTCTCTAG
>NW_015342092.1:0-210 GCF_001447785.1 Gekko japonicus
TGCCTGAAGTTCTTCCATTATCAAGGAAGGTGCAGGCAGATGAAAAAACAAAAATGTCAAATCCTCCTGTTCTACTCTAAAAAGGCCTTCAGTACATCTGGATGTAGCAGTGGTTGAGGCTGGTTTCTTCCACACCAGTTTAGATAGATCCTTAAAGCCTTTCAAGACAAAAGAACACTTTGAGAGCTAGGTGCAGGATCCCCTACTTGC
>NW_015342093.1:0-210 GCF_001447785.1 Gekko japonicus
GAGCCAATTGTATGGGACTGAATAGCTCTGGGAAGCCTCAAAGACAAGACAAGAATATGACTTCATGTTTATGTTATGTTTTCCTTGATGAACAAAGCATGTCACACATTTGATCTCAGTCATCCTTTCAAAAAACCCTGTAAGAAGGATCCGCAATAGGGCACAACTAGATTCTCCAGGATGCACAGGGCTGCCGCTTAAAATGGCATC
>NW_015342094.1:0-210 GCF_001447785.1 Gekko japonicus
CTAAGCAGGATTGGCCCAGGTTAGTCCTTGGGTGGGGGACCACCAAGAAGTCCAGGGTCACTATGTAGCACAGAGGCAGGCAATTCCAAACCACCTGTTTGTCACTTTGAAAACCATGTATGGTTGTCATAAATTGGCTGCAATTTAACGGCACTTTACAGGCACAAATATTGTAGTATGTAGTAATACAACTCATATGAAATGACATCT
>NW_015342095.1:0-210 GCF_001447785.1 Gekko japonicus
GTAGGGATGGGCATGAACTGAAAAAAGTGATTCGGGGTAGCCTCCATACTGACCCCAAAGGGCCCCACCCGAACTGAGCTGATCTGGTGAGTTTGGTTCCCCTTTCTCCCGGCTGCAGGTTGCCATGGCCGGGAGAAAGGGGCCAGAGACAGCTCTGGAAAGGAGGAATACCTGGGAAAGATTAAATGGCTGGCAGCTGTTTAATCTGTC
>NW_015342096.1:0-210 GCF_001447785.1 Gekko japonicus
CTGTGTGTTGGCCCATTCATATTCTGCAATCGGTGTGTCACATAGTACAATTAGCTTTTCTTGCATATGTGTTCTTGCGCAGCCCAATGGAGTTATGCTTCCCCCACTCCTGTAGCATTGCTGCTCCACTTGACAGGTGATTGATTAACTAAACGGTTAAATCATTACAAATCGTATAAGGTGCTCACAAATAAATGCTTTGTTCACACA
>NW_015342097.1:0-210 GCF_001447785.1 Gekko japonicus
AAGTCTCTTCTGATTCCATTGTCCAATCTGAAAGCCAGTGGAAAAGACAGTAACACACCATTTTGTAAGAAATTTGACCACAACGTTATTGAATACAACTGCAGGAACACTGGCACAGCATAGGGGAAGATCCGTTATCAGCTGACCTGCCTATCACCCAATAAATGCTGTTCCCCCAGCCTGCCTGCCAGGGGGAAAACCATGGAGTGG
>NW_015342098.1:0-210 GCF_001447785.1 Gekko japonicus
CCCCCCAAATCTCCAGGTGTTTCCCAAACGGGAGCTGGCAACCCTGCTCTAACAGGTCCCCCCACCCAATGGACAGTAGAACTGGGATTCGATCCCCATTCAATATTGTGGATTATTTTCAAGTGTAATTGGGGTTATCAGGTCTCCCCCGGCCGATGGAAGGGGGTGAGGGGTGAGGGGGGCCAGATCCAGGCTGGGGAACTCTGGGAG
>NW_015342099.1:0-210 GCF_001447785.1 Gekko japonicus
TGAACAAAGATCCATTGCAAGCTCTGAACTAAATTTCTAGTCTCCCCTGAGAGAATTGCAATTCCCTGTGCTCTGGGGATAAAGACACGGCTGGGAAAGCAGTTTCATCTTGCTGTGATGTGGGCATAGGAGAGAAAGCATTTAACCCTTCCACTCCTGGATGGTTTCATCAATTGAAACTGACTCCTTATTAGGCTTGAAAGGGGGGGG
>NW_015342100.1:0-210 GCF_001447785.1 Gekko japonicus
GGGGGGGCAGGGCCTGGTGATGGGGGACCCCTGCCTCCATTGGGGGGCAGTCTGGCAACTCTAGGGGTTTGTGTAAATAAAGGCCTTTCTCAAAACCTGCTACCTGAAACTTTTTGCTGGAAGACTTTCTGCATGCAAACCTCATGTCCTACCACTGAGTCATAGATTATTCTCAAATTTATGCAGCCTACCAACTGTTAGAGGAAGCCC
>NW_015342101.1:0-210 GCF_001447785.1 Gekko japonicus
CGTCAAAATGAAGGGAATCGGAACATCCTCTCTGTCTATCAAGTGCCTCAAACCCCCAGCCTGGGATTTCCCGGAGGAGGCAATTCCTCCCCCAGCTGCCCGGTAGCCTCACAAAGATGGCTGGGCTTAAACTGTGCAGTCTCGATCTCTCCGCTCCTAAAGGGGCTGCCTGCCACTCCGGCACTGGGGGCACTGACTTGTCACACAGGA
>NW_015342102.1:0-210 GCF_001447785.1 Gekko japonicus
CCCAATGTAGTCTTTCAGGTTTTTTGCTTCTAAGCTTTTACAGCTCTCAAAAAAGTAATTTTTTTCTCAATAGTAAAAAAAGTTCATAACGTTCATACGGTTATGGAGCATTTGCAACCATCCTGAGGAGTAGAGGAAACTGCTACAATTCGCTGCTGTTTTTAAAGGAGCTTTATTAGTGTTTCTGAGGTATAGTGTGAGAATACTCAG
>NW_015342103.1:0-210 GCF_001447785.1 Gekko japonicus
AGATTGGAGTCTGCGCACTTAACCACTTAAGCCAGTTTGACTAGAGGCCACTGGCTTTTATGGACCCCTGGTCCGATTCAGAACAAGGTAGCTTTGTGTATGTATGCGTTCAGGGACATGGCCTTATCTGAACAGTTTGGCTATTAGGGGAGTATCTCACTTTCCTGGCTTCTCTAGAGCCAAGAAGATAATGGTAGAATTCCAGGCCAT
>NW_015342104.1:0-210 GCF_001447785.1 Gekko japonicus
AAGACCGCCCCTTCTTTTAAGATACAGAAAGCCCGACCCTTCCTGGGACCCGAGCTTGTTCATAACGCCGCGAGTCACGTTGCTTACGACATCTTGAGCGATATTGTGGGCGGCCGATTTCAGGTGCGGCTTGACAATGTCCACTCCTTTTCTAAAAAGCGGCACAGCCATTCGAAAAAGCCGCCGGAAAATCCCCCCCACACCCGCCCC
>NW_015342105.1:0-210 GCF_001447785.1 Gekko japonicus
GAATCTTGATATTATTTGGTGAAATAGTCAGGGGACTGATTTCTGGGCGTAGCAGAGTCCCCCCTTTAATCTCCAACTAGGAAGATCGTTTCAGAGGGCGGCCGCCTTGTCTGTCTGCAAGAGAATGGCTAGATTCGAACCCAGGAGCAGCCAAGAGACCAACAAGATTTCTGAGGGATTGGGAGCCGACGAGAGCCCCAGCTCCCTTCG
>NW_015342106.1:0-210 GCF_001447785.1 Gekko japonicus
CGGGGTCGCCAGAAGTCAGCTGTGACTTGGTGGCATACAAAAAAAAAAAAACACGGGAAGACTTTTAATGCTGGGATTGTTTTCATCCATCCCAGTTAATCTTCCCGTGCCACCCAAGCCCCTAGCAGCCTGCAGCAGGCTTTGGCCCAAGACCAGCAGGGTTGCCGTACCCTACACCCTGTCACTTAAGAACATAAGAGACGCCAGTGT
>NW_015342107.1:0-210 GCF_001447785.1 Gekko japonicus
CACAAACAGCTGTCCATCTCTTCTGAAATAATGAAAAACTGAGAGATGCCACTCAGCTGGTACCTGTTGATGACCTTTCCATGCAAATACCTCTTCCCTGGACAGGTGGTGCCTCCATCTGCTAGCTCACTTGTTTGTTTGACTCCTCCCTATCTATCTCAGGTGAGAAGGAAGGCAAGGCAGAGAGTGAGAATCTGCAGTTGCTCTTCA
>NW_015342108.1:0-210 GCF_001447785.1 Gekko japonicus
TTTGTTTCATTTGGCATACCCCCAATAATAGTTATTGGCCCTCCTCTGACATTGTTATGTCTTTTTATTGAATTATTTTATTGTTTTAAAGGTTGTTTTTAATTGTTCAAATGTTTGTGTTTTTTAATGTGTGCCGCCTTGGGGGAAAAAAGATTTTAAATATATATTTTTTTTAAATGAAGATTCATGGGTTGTTTTTGTTTGTTTTTT
>NW_015342109.1:0-210 GCF_001447785.1 Gekko japonicus
ATTTCCAGCATTACATAAAAACAGAGCAATCCACTTTTCCACAAAACAGAAGAAAACGCAAATACCACTTCCACAGCAACACCTGTTAGACGGTGTACTCATTTATTGCAGTTGTACGACCCCTCACCATCACAGTGTACAAGAGAGAATCTCCCCCCACCCCGGTCAAAATTACTCTGTGAGGGACTTCCGGTTTAAGCGTTTCGCTGC
>NW_015342110.1:0-210 GCF_001447785.1 Gekko japonicus
AATCAGGAGCCAGTGTAGATGAGCCAAGAACTAAATGATATGTTTCCCATGCCCAGCTCCAGGGCAGCCCCACATAGAGTGTGTTGTTGTAGTAATCCAATCTAGCTGTTACTAGGGCATGCCAGATGTTATTAGGGCATGCCACGGTGGCCAGATGTTTCTGCCCAGGAAGCCACAGCTCGCTAACTAGTCAAAGCTGGTAAAAGGCAC
>NW_015342111.1:0-210 GCF_001447785.1 Gekko japonicus
GAAAATTTCGGGGGGAGGCTGATGCCCCGCCGCCTCCACGAATTCTACGCCTATGAGCTGAGTATCCCCACGGTCCTCTCGGATCCATGGGAAGCTGAAGACAGTTAAGCATCAGTTAAACAGGGTGGCAGAGAAAGTAAAATGGAGGGGAGAAGACCAAAACCGGAAGACCTTATGCTATGCTGGTGGGGTAGAAGGATTAGGGTTCCA
>NW_015342112.1:0-210 GCF_001447785.1 Gekko japonicus
GGGGCCCAAGTTAGGCTGAGAGAGAATGATGCACCCTAGGTCACCTGGTGTGTTTTATTACAGACTGGGGATTTGAACCTGGGCCTTGTGGACTGTAGCCTGACACACCAACCGCTGCCCCACACTGGCTTTTGATGCAGTCCACTGCTGTCTACTCTGATGAGCAGCAGTTGTCTAGACTCTAAAGCAGAGGTGTTTCCCAGTCCTGGT
>NW_015342113.1:0-210 GCF_001447785.1 Gekko japonicus
CCCTAGAGAGATACGGTATCCAGAAAAAAAACAGACGTTGGTTGGACTAACTTTTCGTGAAAGCCAATATGGTCGGTTAAGCATGAAGGATAAACACAGTTCACAATGATAGAGCAGGGCCAAACAGCTGCTGGAAGGCCAGTGTTTCTTCGGACAGATGTGCGTGGCCACAGTGCAGAAGGCCAGACCCCACCGACTGCAACGCCCAGT
>NW_015342114.1:0-210 GCF_001447785.1 Gekko japonicus
CTTTACCTATATACTCTTCTATTCCTAGACGTACCAGAATCTGATTTTGGGTGGAACTAAGAAGAAAAAAAAGCACACACTCCTCAGCCCTGGGGAGAAAATGGCATTGTTTGTGACTGACACGGAGATATACTCTAGAAAGGCTGAAGTAGAGGATGAGAGCTGGGATCCACCTTTAACCTCCAGGTGGCAATATGGGACCCACTGAGT
>NW_015342115.1:0-210 GCF_001447785.1 Gekko japonicus
TTTCTATGCTACAACCCTCTGGCTAAAAGCTGAAGGCCAAGAGCCCTTTGGATCTTGCCCTTCAGTTTACACAAACTCCCTGGCCACACCCAGGCTTAAGTACCTGCAACAAACACTTAGCCTGAATCTTACAAGTAGGCAACTATCTTCCCACTATTCCCCTTCCTGCATAGGGCACTAGCTGCCCTGAGTCTGCCTCGGTGGGGAGGG
>NW_015342116.1:0-210 GCF_001447785.1 Gekko japonicus
AACTGAACTTGCAAGACAAACTGATTTAACAATATTCTTTATCTCAGCCATTCTGCCACACAGAACGATGCAACAAAACCGGTGTAGTAGTGAACACATAAATAAAGCAGGGAGCAGGCAATGCAACAGAGAGTCGGTCTGCATTTAGTTGAACAGCCGGGTCTTGGTCACAACACTCTGTGGTGAGTTCAGTCCTACTTCTCATGTCTA
>NW_015342117.1:0-210 GCF_001447785.1 Gekko japonicus
TACGCTGGTTCCCTTTCTTTTTTGGTTTTCTGAGACCCTGGAGAGCCACTGATAGTCAGAGCAGATAAAATTGACCTAGATGGACTAAGAGTCTGACAGCATAAAGCAACTTTATGGGTGCTTATTCCATTAAGACAGGGGTGTCAAACATATGTCCTGTGCCAGGGCTCTGAACTGGCCAATGAGCAGCTGGTCATTACCTCTATTGCC
>NW_015342118.1:0-210 GCF_001447785.1 Gekko japonicus
GTTATCATCTGTTTCGGCTCAACTGGCGGACGGGACAACATAGGTAATAAATAATAATAATAAATAATAGGTCATCAACCAGTTTTTGGCCAAATCAACAGTGCAATCGTGTATGGACTGCAGAAATCTGAAAGCAAACTGAGCTGAAACAAACCCGAAAAAAAGTTTAAAGATGACAGGTTAAATCAGTGGTGGCGAACCTATGGCACG
>NW_015342119.1:0-210 GCF_001447785.1 Gekko japonicus
AGTGGAGGTTTGCTACTTGCCAACCTCCAGGGAGAAAATGCATGTCTTCACACCCAGAAAGCCCTCCTGGCTTTCTCCTTCATGCACTAATCTTCTCTGGGCAGAAATGTTTGGCACTGGGTGAGTGTTCCATCATCTGAACTATTTCTAGCCTGCATAAGAACATCAGAACAGCCCAACTGAATTCAGGCCTGTAGCTACAGTGGGGCA
>NW_015342120.1:0-210 GCF_001447785.1 Gekko japonicus
TGTCACCCTCTCCGCTCCTGTCCTTGAAAGCCAATGCCATAATAACAGGGCAATCCTATTCCAAGTTACTTCAGTTACGCCATTTATTTTAATGGACCAAATGGTGGCAAACCTGGATGTCCCGGGATAGCCTGATCTTGCCAGATCTCAGTCGCTAAACAGGGTCAGCCGTGGTTGTACTTGGATGGGATTCCACCATGGAAGTCCAGG
>NW_015342121.1:0-210 GCF_001447785.1 Gekko japonicus
CCTGCTTGTGAATATCCTATGACCTCTGCTTCTTCTTTTCTTATATGATGGAAGGATTCCCAAGATGGCCAAATTGGAGTTTGTTTCCTTCCCATAAACTGGGATTCTGAACTGAGGCATGGTTTAAAATCCTAGTGTATGAGGAGGAAATAAATTCCAGCTTGCTCAGACATCCAGTTTGGGTGTCACATAGGGTTGCCAGCTCTGGGC
>NW_015342122.1:0-210 GCF_001447785.1 Gekko japonicus
TTTTCTCCAAATTCCATATCCTCCAAGACTTTAAATAGAAAAGTCCAGCTGAAATTGTCAAAAGCCTTCTCTGCTTCTAAGAGGATCAATACAGCTGCAAATACAGCTCATAGGAACTGAATAGCAACCATCACTTTTTATTAAAGTAATGAGGTACACTTGTATACAATTTCTGATGGAGCTAAACCTATAGTTTGTGACTCCATGTCC
>NW_015342123.1:0-210 GCF_001447785.1 Gekko japonicus
TTGCCTGAGCTATCCAGGTCAGGGCACTACAACTATTTCTTTAGGCTTAAAATATCAACAGATTGTCTTGTGGTCTAGGAATCTGGTTCACAAAAGTTTATGCTACAATAACTGTATTACAATGCAATCTTCAGAACATTTACTTCAATGGGTTTAGAAAGACATTAACTGTTTAGGATTGTATTAGTAGAAAAGAGCAAGAGTCTAGTA
>NW_015342124.1:0-210 GCF_001447785.1 Gekko japonicus
TGCATTTCCCACCACTGAAGTGCAAGATTGCAGACAGAGGCCTGAGAAACACAGCACTATGCCACACACCCCATCATCTGAACTATGGTTGTCCTTACTGTGTTTATGTACTGCTGGGGTGATTGGGTACAGAGGTGGGATGTGATTGGCTCTGGATTTAGTTGGCAGCCTAAGCTATACTCATGCACAGTGGTCAAGAGAAGGTGGGGG
>NW_015342125.1:0-210 GCF_001447785.1 Gekko japonicus
TGTGTGTGTGTTCATGTGTCCAAACTTGCCAAGGAACTTATCTAAATTTGCCTCTAGATTTCCTCAAGCCTTTCTCACACAAGTGTGTTCGAGGGAAGAGCTTAAGTGGCCCTTTTCTCTCCTATTCTCATGTGCCCAACAGGACACTGCTAAAATACTTATCATGAATGGAACTTTAACTACTCATGACTCCCTGTGAAGTCCTGGGAG
>NW_015342126.1:0-210 GCF_001447785.1 Gekko japonicus
ATCAGTATCAGGCAGTGGAATCCTAAGAACAGTTTCCTGAGACTGTACCTCATTGAGCAGACCAGCTTGGGACTGCACTGTCAATAACCCAGGTTGCTCTGAGCTAGAATTTCATCCATCATTCTTCTTGGCTAGTGAATACAACAGTATTGTATGCCTCTGTCCTCAGATATACTTGGAAATATCATTTTTGATCATTACAAAGAGACA
>NW_015342127.1:0-210 GCF_001447785.1 Gekko japonicus
CAACCCTTTTGAACCTGTGGGCATCTCTGGAGTTCTGACACAGAGTGGAGAACACAACCACAAAATAGCTGTCACAGGAGGCGAAACCAACCACATACCCAGAGGAAATCCAAGGACAGAGGAAAAGAGGAATAATTTTTTAAAAAACCACTGGAAAACAGCAATGAGACAGAGAATACAACCAATGCTATGGTATTATTATTACTATTA
>NW_015342128.1:0-210 GCF_001447785.1 Gekko japonicus
GCACTCCTGCAGAACTGCCTCCCTGGCGGAAGGCAGAGGCGACCTTACCCAGTTCCTGGGCCATCTCTCGCTTGGCTGGCAGTGTGGCCCGGCTCCAGATGGCATCCAAGACACGGCTCCCGTGCTTGCTGCAGGCCAGAGATACGTAGTGGCCCTGGGAATAAAAGAAGAGAAAGGGGGATCAAGAGCAGTGCTCCCTCTAAGCTGAGT
>NW_015342129.1:0-210 GCF_001447785.1 Gekko japonicus
TTTATCTCCCCAAAAACCTTGTGACATAGGAGAGCGTTTGCACAGAAGTATCTTCCAGTGAGCTTCAGAGCTGAGTCGAGATTCAAACTCAGGTCTCCCGAGTTTAAATCTGGCATAGGATTCAAATTTGAGTCCCTCCAATCCAGGGAGAAGGAATACCAGGATAGCTTCGCAGAGGCAGGCAATGGTAGAACTACCGCTGAATGTCTC
>NW_015342130.1:0-210 GCF_001447785.1 Gekko japonicus
GTCCCGCCTGGAGGCTGGCATCCTTAAAACCTGGCTTGAAAGTCCCCCCACCCCCATGCCTTGGAGCCTCTTGTCTCCCTGAACTCCCGATCATGCAGCGGTTACTCCTGTTATGGACACTCCTATAGAAGTAAACACGCGCTGTTGGCCTTTAAGGTGCTGCTGGACATTTGGTTTAGTGTGGTCTTTCTGTGCCCTGACCTGGATAGC
>NW_015342131.1:0-210 GCF_001447785.1 Gekko japonicus
GAGAGAGAGAGAGAGAGAGGAAGAAAAGGATGCAGATTTCGCTCCCTGATAGCGATCGGCAGGGAGTCTGAGTGCAGGGAGATGGATATCGGAGAGGCTCTGCGAAGGATCTGCTCCAATTGTGTCTGACAAGCCAGGAGTCTGCGCTGGGTGGTGGAAGGGCTTGTCTTCTAACAGAAACCATCTGTGTGTCTGTGTGTGTGTGTGTGT
>NW_015342132.1:0-210 GCF_001447785.1 Gekko japonicus
TTCTCTTCTCACATTATTTTCCTGACCTGAAAAGGCCCCTGGGAGATGTTCTTTGCCTTTGTCCTGGAGAGCCTCCAGCAGCCCTGACCAAGCTGAGTCAAAAGGCCTCTGCAAGCACTGTCAGCTCTGCAGCGATTGCCCAGCTCAGACCCATTTCACAGGAGTAATGATAAAGGGCATGGGCTCATCCATAGGTGAAAGGGGGATGGC
>NW_015342133.1:0-210 GCF_001447785.1 Gekko japonicus
TGACTCTGAAATTGAGGAGTGGGTGCGGGTGTGCTCACCGTGCCAACAGAACAGGCCAGAGTCCCCTCAGGCCCCTCCGCAAAGGTGGGAAACAAATGGAAAGCCATGGTCTAGGCTGCACCTAGATTTTGCAGGCCCTTTTCAAGGGAAAATGTTTTTGATTATAGTGGACGCTATGTCAAAATGGTTGGAGGTAGTGCTTATGCCCTC
>NW_015342134.1:0-210 GCF_001447785.1 Gekko japonicus
CTGTAGCTAATGAGGGCAGTAGAGAAGATGGAGGGGGTAAAGTTGTGGTGTTAGCAGAGACGTGTATGTCCCACTACATTGATTACCCCCTAGAATTGCCAGTTTTTTTACTAATGCAGTTCCTATGTCTTTAGGAGAAACACAGAAGTGCAGCAGATGAAGTTACTTGTAGCATGCCATATAGTATAGGCAGGGCTCTTTTTGTAGAAA
>NW_015342135.1:0-210 GCF_001447785.1 Gekko japonicus
CAGCTGAACTTATAGGGTGGTGTTGCTTTTCTCGCTCTCTTTCTCCACTCCAAATAGGGACATAAGATTTTGGCAGGGGGGGGATTTTTAAAAATGCACCACGCCACAGACGGGGAAGTGGCTGAAGCTGATGAGCTGCACTGGTCTACAAGAACCCTACAGTGCAGTCCTGTGCTATTCAAGTTACCGCAGGCCGCACTCTCCTATTGC
>NW_015342136.1:0-210 GCF_001447785.1 Gekko japonicus
ATCTGGCTTTTCTGTCCTGTTCTCCAGGCCTCTGAAATGGCTCTGTACAAAACAGGTACAAGGCAGAAGCAGAGGGTGCGGAAAGGCAGAGAAGATGGTCTCTTACACTAACTCCGTGACATAGAATAAACAAAAATTACAATCCAAGTTGTTACAAAAATTGAGGTCACAAGGCAGATTGTATCCACTGTTGGTGGACTTGTGAATTAA
>NW_015342137.1:0-210 GCF_001447785.1 Gekko japonicus
ATCTGCCTTTACGCAAAGTCATTTGTAACAAAAGATGTCAGCGTTTTTTTGCAAACTCATCGGTCTGAATTAAGTACTCAGGAGGAATTTTTTTAAAAATGCAAATTTGCTATAAAACCTGAAGGCGCGGAAGTTGCAGGAGGGATAGCGGCACGTTCACGACCGAGTGACCATCCTGCGAACTGCATGTCAATGAGTCCCTTTTGTGGC
>NW_015342138.1:0-210 GCF_001447785.1 Gekko japonicus
TTGCTACTCTCACAATATTTAGGTACTTTTAAATTGTTTTGTTTCATTTTATCCCACTCTGTGGATGTTTCCCCAGGTCACAGAAATGTCTAGTCCTGAGTGGCCACACTGTATGGATTTTTTTGTTTTTTTTTATATGCATGGTGCCACCCATGGGGTGTATATATATGACAGGATTGATATAGGATGAAAATATGTTAAAAAGCATGA
>NW_015342139.1:0-210 GCF_001447785.1 Gekko japonicus
GATGAATGACATGAAAATATGTTATAATCGTTGGACTGAATCACACTTCTATTGTCAGTAGCTGTGAGGGACAGGACCACTTCTGCCTTTTCTACAATGCATCCAAGGAGTGTTGATGGACTGTTGGGTTAAGGTTGACGGTAGGCAGTGAGGAGAATCACAGCCCAGAAAGCTGTGTGGAAGGAATATGTGGTCTTGCTGCTTAGTGAA
>NW_015342140.1:0-210 GCF_001447785.1 Gekko japonicus
CAGAAAGTTTTCTTGGAGTATTCATGGAAGGGCTATTGAGCAATACAGCTCTTTTAAATATTTGGGAGCGACCTTCAGTAAGACCTTAAATTAGAGAATGCATTTGGCTACTGTTAAAGCTTCTACACACACACACACAAAAAAAAAAAGGTGCAATTCTGGGATTTTATCACACCAAAGATGGATTCCTTGTAGATCCAGCGGTAAAAT
>NW_015342141.1:0-210 GCF_001447785.1 Gekko japonicus
GCAAATATACGGGTAGCCTTATTGTGACTGTATTATGGAATACACACTTTCTTTTGTTCCTCAAAAAAAAAGTCCTTTACATTGTTACTTTTTCTTCCCTCACATAATTATTTCCTTCAAACATTCATATCCCACCTTATCTCCTCAGACTTCCCATGGCTAGCAATGCGACATCATGTTACAAGAACACAACACATAACAGGCCGTTAA
>NW_015342142.1:0-210 GCF_001447785.1 Gekko japonicus
GTTAACTGAACACCTATGTTTTGAAACAGCACTAAAAATTACACAAAGATTGAACTTCAATACATGTAATCTCTAAACATGAACAACTGACAGAGTATTTTGTTCTTGTTTCAAAACTACACTAACAAGTATATAAAACAAACTTCAATGAATATTTTTAAAATGGCTTAACTGAAGCAACAATATGAAACTTAGTTCTGAAACTGCAAT
>NW_015342143.1:0-210 GCF_001447785.1 Gekko japonicus
CAACCCAGCCACTCCTTCAGGCTACTCTGCATCATGGCAGTGATGTTTTGCACCACATGGTCTGCATCCATCTCCTGTTCAAGGAGCAGAACCACTTTGAGTGTGGAGCAGAACCAAAGAGCCTGTTTGGTATAGTGGTTAAGAGTGGCAGGACTCCAATCTGGAAAACCGGGTTCATTTTCCCACTCCTCCACACCAGCTGGGTGACCT
>NW_015342144.1:0-210 GCF_001447785.1 Gekko japonicus
CTGGTGGCGGTCAGCGGACATAACATGGTCCTTATGATGTTATGTATACATCATGCCAGAAATCCAATTGCATGATTTGTAGTTTGATCATGGATAAACAGGAAGCTGACCTTGGGTAATCTGGTGAGTTGGGCGTATTAAAACCTCTCCATTGTTCTCTGGAGACCACCATGAACGCATGCGAAGCTGCCTTATAGTGAATCAGACCAT
>NW_015342145.1:0-210 GCF_001447785.1 Gekko japonicus
AATCACTCTCCGGTTGCGTACTTTTCACCCCACAAACAAGGACTTCCCCCATGTGGAAACCACCTGAGTCAGTCTATTGGTTCATGTAGCCTCATGATTTCGCTACTGATTTTGGCAGCTCCAAGGTCTTGTACAGGTGTACCTCTCAGTCTAGCTGCCTGGCATTTTTCAACTGAAGATGCTGATGATTTAATTTCTTATCTGCAAATC
>NW_015342146.1:0-210 GCF_001447785.1 Gekko japonicus
CTGCTTGCCCTCAAAAAGCATCCCCCAGCATCAGTGCTTCATTCGATGCAAGAGAACAAATATGTTTTCTTTCCCTCGACAGCACACTGGATTCTGTATAGGAAAAGTCCTTAACGGCACAAAAGACCTCGAAGGTGTTGAAGTTGAGTCCTGTGAAATCTACGATATCCAGGTAAGTGGGCCATTTGCTCTGATTCATTGCATTGCTCA
>NW_015342147.1:0-210 GCF_001447785.1 Gekko japonicus
CCTAACTGGAATCTCATCTCCTTTTATAATGTCGGGGAGCTGCATAAGGCACTCTGTATGACTTACTTCCACATTCCCTGATGTTCAGTGAACATTCCTGGGTATATGTAGTAGCATGGGAAGTCTAGAAGCAATCTGTCATTGGCTATGTTCAACTCAACTGCTCTTGAACTTGGCTAAAACTTCAGTGTGAGAACTTGACCCAAAGCA
>NW_015342148.1:0-210 GCF_001447785.1 Gekko japonicus
TTTGGAAGGTTGGTTGTGGTTGTGTGCGAGTGAATGGGGAATGGTGCCGGAGTATTGCAAACAAACAAACAAAAAATCTAGAAATTTATTCATAGGCATTAGCAATTGCCTTGTGAAGCGATATGGATGAATTAAATGGCTTGTCTTTGAACCTTTATAATTATCGTTTCCCACCATGCTTGTCATTTTCCCCACCTCCCCATTTCATTT
>NW_015342149.1:0-210 GCF_001447785.1 Gekko japonicus
CTGTGTACTGCACAAACCCGCACCAAATTCAGATTTACTTTTTCTGAATCAGATAAAGATAGAATACTAGCTAAGGGTTCCAGACTCTTAGAGGACCACATGCCCCAGAGTGGTCATATTGGTAACCAATTACTCAAGCTACAGAAACAGAGAGTGAAGTTCCAACTTCATGCAGCCTCTCTTTCACAGTACTGTCATGAGGATAAAATA
>NW_015342150.1:0-210 GCF_001447785.1 Gekko japonicus
TCATGTGGCCGGCATGACTAAACGCCATGACTTTTGCCTTTACCTTTACTACCTGATATACTACCGGGAGGTGCTGTTCCCATTTGTCCCTTCTGACACCCATCACCAGTAACGGAGAGTGGCCCAAGAATGCTCCTTTTGCCAAACTGTTGCGACAACTTAGCATGTCCTGGCCCAGCAATTTTTCCTCCCCACCAACACCCAAGCCAC
>NW_015342151.1:0-210 GCF_001447785.1 Gekko japonicus
ATAGATTATAAAGATGCTAGTGACTACTCTAAGAAAGGTAGAATCTGCATTATTAGTCCATGTACAGTGGAAGTTTGAAGCACACAGCCCAGCCTATATCTACAAAGACGTTGTGAATGAACTTTCTTGGTTTATAGAAGAACTTTGAAATAGCACCTTTCCCTTGTCAGGGTCTGCTAAAGTTGATGGTAACCTGTCAGGTTATGGTCT
>NW_015342152.1:0-210 GCF_001447785.1 Gekko japonicus
CTTCTCAAGCTCCACCCCCAAAATCCCCACATGATTGATAATTTCCTTCATCCCTCTAAAGGTAGCCTTGTCTTAGTACAGTTCCAAGCAGCCCAAACTGCATATTATGCAGAATGTATGCTTAGAGTGCAACTTAAGTACATTCATTGTTAAGTGCCATCCTGGGTTCTTCTGTGTCTACGCCTGGAAACTTCCACAAGACACCAAGCA
>NW_015342153.1:0-210 GCF_001447785.1 Gekko japonicus
CAGTGGTGCCAATTTTAATTTATGGAAGGGGGGGGATGACTGAATTTACAATGCCATCAGGTGAACACCTGAATCCATCATGTCCAGGGATTCCCAACATTTTTGAGCCTGCGGGTGGGCACCCTTGGAATTCTGACACAAGAGTGGTGGGAATAACCATAAAATGGCTCATGAAGCAGGAGGAGCCAACTACAAAATGGCAGGGAGTGA
>NW_015342154.1:0-210 GCF_001447785.1 Gekko japonicus
CTATGTAAAGATATTTATCTAGGGTGGAAAATCAACAGTACAAGAATTCAATTAAATTATGGCAATGCCAAATTAATTTGTAACCCCAGAGACAATAGCTGTTTCTTGCTCAAGCACTCAAAGTGGATTTATGACTTACAAGTTTCTGCCCACTGCCATTTGAACACTTGCTTGGATGGGAAACTCCTTTTTAGACAAGTCCCCCACACC
>NW_015342155.1:0-210 GCF_001447785.1 Gekko japonicus
TTGGCACCTATTGTGATTTAAACTTATTGGAGATTAATTACCAAAAGACTGTGTCTATTGGAGCAATGCTATCCTCAAATTATGCCCACTGGGCAGGGAGAGGATTGCTTTATCGTCTCTGTGTGAGCAGAGAATGTCATAAGTGGAGAAAGCTTTTTATTGGAATAGCTATGATCATGCCTTGATCAAAGGCTGGCACTGTTGGAATGC
>NW_015342156.1:0-210 GCF_001447785.1 Gekko japonicus
TTGCACCGGAAGTGACATAACTCCAGCGATGGGTGGGTGACACTGTGGTATTTGGACAGAAACTCTATGGCAAAACCAGCTTCTACCACTGGGGTTTTTGCCCAAGTACCAGAACGTCACCCGGATGTAGCTGGTGTGGTGACGGGTGTCCCTTCCTGTGTGATGCCGGCAACGCGGCCTCGGCCTTCTCCTTTCTCCCGGTAAGCCTCC
>NW_015342157.1:0-210 GCF_001447785.1 Gekko japonicus
GTGCCTCATGCTGAGGAGAGAGCAGGAAGACATAAGGGGACCCTTCCCCTCTTTCCAGATGCACTAGGATTGCCTAAATTTCAACAGTGGTGGAGAAAGATGAAGCCACCATCTGTGGGATTATGGCTGAACGACCATCTGTTGGTGGGGAGAGACAACTCTATGTGCTCAAAGGCACTCTGGTAATTAAAAGAGCTATAGTTTATTTAA
>NW_015342158.1:0-210 GCF_001447785.1 Gekko japonicus
CTAGCATGTTACTGACAAGGGTTGCTGCTCTGTTTTCTCCCTGAGGAGTCTGAAGTGCAAACAGCACACACACCCTTTATCCCCCCTCCTGGATCAGAACCAAAACTCTCTGATGCTAAAACCTGCTGAGAGCATTCAGACCAGGTCACTGTCAAAAATGTAGGACATTCAGTGGGATATCCGACTGACCCTTTATTTATTTATTTATTT
>NW_015342159.1:0-210 GCF_001447785.1 Gekko japonicus
TGTTGTTTTTTCTTACAAACAGACGTACGCACATAAATGCAGGATGTACATGGGTTCACTCTACCATGTAAACAGGGCTACTGGTGGAGGGGAGAGAACAGACAAACCTTCCTGAGGAGGGAATTCCATAGTTTTGTATGATATTATGAGGGAGCCAGGGTAACGAGCTTCTTTTTAGTTATTTACTATATTTCTAAGTCATTTTTTCCT
>NW_015342160.1:0-210 GCF_001447785.1 Gekko japonicus
GCAGGCATTCAAAATACAAACACAAAAAAAATGATTAGGTTAAGAGGTTATTGAACTGAAATTGTGATAACTGGGAGACGTCCTATTAACATAGTTGTTTATTGACATCTTGAGACATGATACTGTCATATTTAAAAATGGCCCCAAGCCATTCTTGAAACAATTCAGTGTTATCAGATTGAGCATTGTATAGTAAAGATCATTCAGGGT
>NW_015342161.1:0-210 GCF_001447785.1 Gekko japonicus
TGCCACCACCGAAAAAGCCCTGTCTCCCATTGTTAACTGCCTTACCTCTGCAGTTGGGGTAACAGTGAGCAGAACTTGGAAAGATTTTAACTGGCAGCCTGCCCAGTATGGGAGGAGGTGGTCCTTCACTGTTCTCTTTATACTGTCTGCAAACCACATAGGAGCAAATGAGAAACTCAGATGTTGCCAGCAGAATAGGATATGGCTCTG
>NW_015342162.1:0-210 GCF_001447785.1 Gekko japonicus
TGCCAGCCTGAGTAGTCAATACTGACCTTCATGGACGGATGGACTGATTCAGTGTAAGGCAGCCTCATGTGGGTGCCTCCTTACACCATTGGTCCATGTAGCTCAGCCTCGTCTATTATGACTGGCCTCCTGTCGTTTTTTAGCCTTTTGAAAGACTTGAGTGCATAAACAAAGAGCCACACACCATGCATAAGTTTATAACAAAAAAAA
>NW_015342163.1:0-210 GCF_001447785.1 Gekko japonicus
AGAACGGAAGAAATCAGGGAAAAAAAGAACTGAAATATAGAGATGTGACAAGGATTGGTATTGTAAAGAATTTAACTTGCCTTCTCCCTCTTTATTTTTGGTGAGGATGCTGGGAACCCTAAAAGAGGGTTGAAGTAAAATAGTGGGATGAAATAAATAGTAGGACAGGAAAAGTGATCTAACTAAGATTTGGAAAGATGTAAAATGTAA
>NW_015342164.1:0-210 GCF_001447785.1 Gekko japonicus
GCTCCAAATGCTGTATATTCTGAATATGTGCTGAATTTGCTTTGATGCAGAAAAAGAATGGCAATTTACATAGTAAGGGATATCTTTAGGGCACATCAGGTTATTTCTGTACTAACGTTTGCAGGGCTGTAGCCAGGAAATTTTGGTCAGTGGGGGATGAGGAAATCTGGGGGGAGGGGTGCCCCAGCCATGCCTGCTGCTGTTCTTGCA
>NW_015342165.1:0-210 GCF_001447785.1 Gekko japonicus
AGGGTCTCATGGAGGAAGAAACCCCTTCCTGAGAGTTCCAATAATTAAATTAGGTCCATTAATTAAATTAGCTTTGTTAATTAAATTAGGCATCATACTAAACTGCCCTCTATCCCCCCCCCCCCAAAATCTGGCTATTGGCCTGGCACAGATGTGCATGAGTTGAACACTCTTTTATATGGAGCTCTGCTAATTTTTCACCTAGTGAAG
>NW_015342166.1:0-210 GCF_001447785.1 Gekko japonicus
GTTTCCTAGACACTGGGACAGCATTTTACAGAGCTCTGCTGGCCTAGCTAACGCAAGTCAGCCTCAAGATTATACAACCTCACCCGACCAAACAAAACCCGCACCCTACAGAATTCTTCGATGGTGAGCGTACAGTTGTCCAGCTATGGAATACGCTTCAGACCATTTTCTTTTTCGGGTGTTTATGATTTATGATTGCATTGGCCTGCC
>NW_015342167.1:0-210 GCF_001447785.1 Gekko japonicus
ACCATGCTACTAGAAGTGACCCAGATTGATCACACTGCTTACCATGATAACCAGAAAACAAAATGGTCAATGAAATTCCGTGTGGACATCTTCAGACTGACCAGGTCCAGCACTAGGATGCCTTCTCCAAGATACGTATGAACATGCTTTAACTCTGATTTTCTTACACACTAAAAACTTGGGAGCTAGCCCAAGCATTATGAAGGACCA
>NW_015342168.1:0-210 GCF_001447785.1 Gekko japonicus
TGTGAAGCTGTGGCTGTGCTTCAGTTTGTAGGAAGACTTAGATCTTGGTAGAAGTCAGTAAAAGCAGACACATGGGAGTTTCAGTAGCTGCCAGGTCAACTGCTGATGGAGGAAGTACACAGTCATAGAAAAAAGAAGTGGGTTTTGAATAGTATCTCAGAGAAGCTGTTATCTCTGCCTTTGTAGTATATTTATTGTATACATTACAAT
>NW_015342169.1:0-210 GCF_001447785.1 Gekko japonicus
AAAGAAATCAAGAAACTTACTGGACATGAAATTCCTAAAGACCCAGCTTTAATACTCTTAAATTTGTGGCCCAAATTTCAAATCTCTATCAATGACAAAGAATTGATTGCAGTTTTACTTACAGCAGCCAAAAATAATATTGCAACATATTGGAAAAACCAATTGGTTCCGACAATTTGGCATTGGTACAATAAAGTTTGGGAATACTTT
>NW_015342170.1:0-210 GCF_001447785.1 Gekko japonicus
CCACAAAATCTCCCACTGCAGGATTCTTGAAGGTCTCAGGGCTTTGAGCCCAGCGAGCCCCGGTCCGCCCTCTCTTTCCGCTCCGGCTACTCTCAATATTCCCTGCTTCCTGAAGCATATTTATTCCTCATCAGGCTGTTCCCGCCACTAGATTTTATTTGAGAAGTCCTTGAAATGGCTCAAATTGCGATACAGTAAATGACAAGTGTG
>NW_015342171.1:0-210 GCF_001447785.1 Gekko japonicus
GTGGCCGTGATCTTTCTTTCTTGCTCACTATCCATTCCCATAGATCTCAGACTTTTCCATTACAGCTGACCTTTGCAAAACGACGCAATTGACTTCTTGGTTAACAGAAACTGTTCTTCTGAGAGCAATTGAACTCTCACCGAAATTTTAAACTAGCCAAACTACCAAAAAATGTAACTCCTTTGGTTGCAGAAAAAGTATGAACAAGTC
>NW_015342172.1:0-210 GCF_001447785.1 Gekko japonicus
GCGGCAACCCACTACATAACAGATTGTTTATGTTATTTGTATGATGGTAGTTATTTTTTTTGTGTTGATTTTTAAAAAAAGGAGAACCTGAAATTTTGAACGGAACAATAGTTCATTTCTACTGAGTGTGGTGCCCTGACTTGGATAACCCTGAGGCAAGCCCAATCAGATGGGTAGCTAAGCAGGGTGGGCCCTGGTGAGTGCTTGGAG
>NW_015342173.1:0-210 GCF_001447785.1 Gekko japonicus
TGGGGAGACGTTCCGGGAGCTGAAAGCATTGCAGGATGTGCCTACATCACCTGAAAGTGGCGTAGGCATGTCGCTGCTGTCAGGGGTGGTACTCTGGTTTTGGGGCAAATCGATCATAAAATCAGCCTTAAACCATAGAATTTTGCCCCAAAACCAGGGCGTCATCCCCCAATGTCACCAACATGCCCATGTCACTTCTGGGTGACATAG
>NW_015342174.1:0-210 GCF_001447785.1 Gekko japonicus
TGTCTTTTAACATAATGAATGCTGATACTCGTATTAGAATTTTCATAACACATTGTTCAGTTGTGAAACAAATTGCATAATTGTGTCTTTACTTACCCTTTTTGCCCCTCTTCTCCTTGTTGTCATATCTATTGTTTTGTTTAATATATTATTTGAATAGATATAGATAACAAATGTATTAGAAACACAGCAGCTGAGCAGGTAGAAACA
>NW_015342175.1:0-210 GCF_001447785.1 Gekko japonicus
CAAGTATAGGGAAATGCCTTCTGCAGCCGTGTCATAGAAGCCTGACCAATATTCAGGGGGAACAGTTCTGACTTGGAGGCATTGATCTTTAGACCCGAGACATCCCCAAATATTTCAAGCATCCTTTGAATGGCTATCAAGGAGTGTTCAGCCTCCGCTACATACAGTGTCATATCATCCGCATATAGATTCACCTTGTGCGATGTCCCA
>NW_015342176.1:0-210 GCF_001447785.1 Gekko japonicus
AATATACCCTTCTTAATTGTGGAATGCTGCAAGTAATCAACTGAGACCCTGTTGTTATGCATCCATCTCCTCTCAAGCATATCTCCATTTTGGACAGAAGTTTGTTATTGTGACTGGATCTGAAAAAGCTCATGGTGTCTCTTGGTACATTAGTCCAGATCTCTTGCTACATTTTCAGAAAGGCTCAAAACACAGCAGAGCTCCTTTGTT
>NW_015342177.1:0-210 GCF_001447785.1 Gekko japonicus
TCCAAGTCAAGAGCAAGATACAGGAGAACGTCTTCCTTGTGTCACGAGAATTTACAACCTACCTTGGGGAGTCCATTTCTCCTAGGGGTCATTTGGATCTTCCTACTCCAAATGGAAGAGTGTACTTTCTAGCCATCTGGCTCTTAACAGTCTCTGTCCCTTTTGGATGTGGCCTTGCGGCAGGGTGTGAGGTAGTAAGCCATTGTCCTG
>NW_015342178.1:0-210 GCF_001447785.1 Gekko japonicus
AGGCTCTGCCCCTGAGCCATGGTCCCTCCTCAAGTCCTCTTCTCTCACTCCATGGGGTGGATCCTGCCCCTCTCCTACCACTCCACTCAGCGAGGTTTAATTAGTTAAAATATTTATAACCCACTTTTCCTTTTGACTCAACTTGGAAAGCTCCCTCCCGTCTAAGGAGACCTCCTCCGACTTAAGTAGCTCTTCCACAGGAGGGAGAGC
>NW_015342179.1:0-210 GCF_001447785.1 Gekko japonicus
GGCCAAGCGCTCTGGGACTCACTGCCCCGATGGTGCCCTGGGGGCAGGTGGCCCCACTGTGCCCGCTCACCTGCCTGCCCAGTGGCACAAGGAGCCTGAGGCACGGGAGATGGCAGAGGCCCAGCCCAGCCGCGGAAGATATGGAGAGCCTGCCTGGCTTCCCCTCGCTAGATGGCAAGGCCCCCCCTCACGGCCAGCCAGGGTGCACGC
>NW_015342180.1:0-210 GCF_001447785.1 Gekko japonicus
AAGGCAGGCGGGGCCCCGAAGCTGCCGGCACCCCCCCTTCCTCCCTGGTGCGCCGGGCTCCCAGCCGGGCACGCTACTTCCCTCCCTCCCTTTGCGGAGGGAAGAGGGAGAAGCACAGCGGCGGCGCCCTGCTGAGAGAGAGAAGGCAGGCAGGGGAGACCCCTCTGCCTTCCCTGCTGGAGCATGGCGGCGCGCGGCGGCATCGCCAGC
>NW_015342181.1:0-210 GCF_001447785.1 Gekko japonicus
TCTTCCTCCTCCTCTTCTTCTTCTTCAGATGGGGTTTGTTGAAGGCTTCCCCCTGGTTGCTGCCCCCACATAGCACATCAAGCAGAAAGGTTCTCCCTAAGCCTCCTTACTTCATTAGCTTTCTACATGCCAGGATACTTTTTATTACACTAAAGTGCATTCCAAATCGGTATCTTTGCCTGTAAGCTGTAAGACTGTCCACTCTAGCTT
>NW_015342182.1:0-210 GCF_001447785.1 Gekko japonicus
GTCATGTGAGGGCATCCCAAATGGGGAGCTGCTTAGTAAGAGAACCACCACCCTTAGGAATGAATGACGGCCATGGAAAAGGACAACTTCCACCAGGGGGAATCCGAATGCATGTTGGTGGGTCTAAGGAACCAGTTCTGAAGAGGTCTCATGAACCATCGGGCAACAGGAACTACCATGGTAGTCGAGGCCATAAGCGTTAGAAGTCTC
>NW_015342183.1:0-210 GCF_001447785.1 Gekko japonicus
TTCTGAAACATATAGTTTATATGGCTGCCTTTTCCGATTGACGTTTTTGTGCTGAGCATTAACCGTCCCCATTGACGCCGACTCCAGCTCAACACGAGTGAATTGGACGTTGACTCCAGCTGAACACGACCCACCGCACTCCCTTCACTAAAACCATCCAAAACAGAACCCATAGACAGACTTCAGAATGTCCACCCAGCGATTTCCCCA
>NW_015342184.1:0-210 GCF_001447785.1 Gekko japonicus
CTGGAGCTGGCGCAATCTGGAGAAGGATCCTAAAGTAGTCCTTCAATTACCCTAGTCTCATGCTATGTGGAGCTTTATAAATCAAAAGCTACACTTGGAATTGTGACCATAAACATGTAGTAAGTAAAGGGGAGTAATATTCAGCACCGCAAGTCTTTGTTTTACAACTGGGTTGTTCTGCTCTGACTGAGTCCACTGAATTTTTTTTTT
>NW_015342185.1:0-210 GCF_001447785.1 Gekko japonicus
CAGGGCCGAGAACGCCGCAGGGAGCCCCTGGCCACGGTTCCCAGAGAGGAATCTACAGCACGCCTTACCTTCCACTGCTTTGTTGACCTCCTGGATGAAGAGCTGGAGCTTCATGACGAGGGTGGCGGCGTGGGCATCCACCTTGCCCGGCGCCTCCTGCTGCACGGCCCGGAAGGCCCCGTTCACCCAGGCCTTCACCTCAAAGTCCTC
>NW_015342186.1:0-210 GCF_001447785.1 Gekko japonicus
AAAGGCCCATCTCAGGAGTAGTCAGTTGCCAGTCTGGCTGTCAATAGCAGCAGACTAGGCAAGTCCCCGCTGTGGCATTTCCCACCAGCCTGCCCAGTCACCGGGCAACTGAGCACATTCAGCCCTGAAAGCCCGCCTGTGGCCAAGGCACCAGAGAGCTTGGTACCTTTCTCATTCCTGCAAATTCAGGAATATCTCCAACCAGTTTGG
>NW_015342187.1:0-210 GCF_001447785.1 Gekko japonicus
TATTCGTAGCCATAGCAGCCAGTAATTTACTATATGACTGATGGGTCAGCAGCTGCTCCCTTATAAGGTGGCCGGGGCATCTAGGGCATTTTTTTTTAAAAAAGGGAACTTTCAGGAGACCATGTGCAGTAAAAGAGACACTCTCTAGAGACAGCTCGGCCAGCCAAGAAACAGAAAACTGTTTTTTTTTTTCCCTTGGAAGAAAAGGAG
>NW_015342188.1:0-210 GCF_001447785.1 Gekko japonicus
GCTCAGCATCTTAACCTCTAAACCACCACAGCCCTTCCGTCTATTCTCCTACCTCCCTGAAATTCAGAAGGCAGAATTCCTTGGTGAGCAGGATGCTCTCTGGACATTTCCTCCCAACTGGTAGGGGGACAAAAAAAAAACCCAGGCATGTGGGAATATAGCACCTTAGAGACCCACAAGTGTTTCAGGATATAAGCTTTCAAGAGTCAA
>NW_015342189.1:0-210 GCF_001447785.1 Gekko japonicus
CTGGAACCGGCAGGAGCGCCGCTCGTGGTTCTCACCGCAGTTGGTGCAGGGTGCTTGGGTGATTGGCCATGGGGGTGCGTGAGCAAAGACCCTCACCGGCGGACAGGCAGTGGTTGGAGCACACGACTCATTGAGGTTTGGCCTTCGAACTTGGAGTACCTCATCATCATCTGAGACATCTGAGCCTTGGGCAATGGTTGCCTGATGGGA
>NW_015342190.1:0-210 GCF_001447785.1 Gekko japonicus
TATCCAGTAGCTGGATGAGGATGTGAAAATACTCAACACATTACTCAGAGGTGCTCACTACCTGCTTGGATCCAGTTCGTGTCTGATTCAGCAGAATAGGAGGCAGATTGCCCAGAGCACAGGCAATCCATACCAAGCCCTGTGTTTTACTTGCTGTAGGTGAGAGGGGCCATGGTTCAATGATAGAGCATTTGACTTTGCACGCAGAAG
>NW_015342191.1:0-210 GCF_001447785.1 Gekko japonicus
GCCTGCCTGCCTGCCTGCGGGCCCACAATCTCTTTAAGCCGAGGCGGGAATTTGGGTCTGGCTTCCTTGGTTCCAAAGGAGGGGTCTCTGTAGACCCGAGCGCGTCGGGCCGGGGTCTCCCGTGTTCATGCGGTTTCCTTCCCGGGGACCTTGAAAACAGCCCCGGTGCGGTCTAAAGGAGTCCGTGCGCGGCCCGCCTGGGTCTACTCC
>NW_015342192.1:0-210 GCF_001447785.1 Gekko japonicus
GGATTCAATATCTCATGTTATTTTTGACTGTCAATTTCACTCGGCCTTACGCAAAGCATTGTTGTTGTCGTTATTTCCTCTTTATCATCATTCTAATAAGGAAAAAGTTATTCAGTATTTGTTAAAGGATGTTCATTCTAATATTATGGCTATAGTGGCCACGTTTCTTACCGAAGCGGCTAAAGTTAGACCTATGCTCCTAAAGGAATG
>NW_015342193.1:0-210 GCF_001447785.1 Gekko japonicus
AAGGTTAAAATGTTCTCCTACTGGTGTCTGAATATTGTGATATCTGAATATTGTGATTATAAAGTCAGATTTGTGTACATTTATTATTTTGTGCAGGGACTGATGTTTTGTGCAGTGTAAAAAACAGAAGGATATTTTTGACACAGGACGGCATACCTTACACTGGAGGATGAACTGGCAATTTTATGGCCCATATGAAGTCCTGTGATC
>NW_015342194.1:0-210 GCF_001447785.1 Gekko japonicus
TACTACACTACTGCACAATTTCAAAAGGACATGTTTTCCCAGTACTGCCTCTTGTAATGTTTAACGATATACATCAATGTATAATGGAATGGGCAGCATGCATCAAGTGAACAGGGGTGTGTAGCCAACTATGGTCTTTGTGCAGCAGGACTTTCCCACTTCTCCTGCTGCAGCCTGCTGAGTCTGTCTCCAGATTTTGTCCCTGGGGGG
>NW_015342195.1:0-210 GCF_001447785.1 Gekko japonicus
GGACTCTATGGCCTTGTATCCCACATTGAGGTCCCTGTCTTCCCTGGAGTTGCCAACCTTACCTCCCCATCTCCTACTGGGAGGACCTGGCAACTCTATAAGTGATTGTTTACAGTCTATTTAAACAACTGGGTGCTGTCTGGCTAGCAGAAACAACAGTTCTGGAGAGAGGGGGGATTAGAACTCTCATCAGACCGTATGAGAATGTAC
>NW_015342196.1:0-210 GCF_001447785.1 Gekko japonicus
ATATTGGTAGACTTGGCCTCCAGAGAACATGTCTATGCACCCCTTTCCACTATATTGATAGATCTATACCACCCCCACCCCCGATCAAGCCCCAGCCACCCCCCTGTGGCCCAGCCACCCCCCATCAGGCCGGGAAAACTCACCTTCTTTCTCCGGTGGCCCAACTGAGGACTGCTCTGTCAGGCCACCGGAGGGTTGTTGGGAGGAGGG
>NW_015342197.1:0-210 GCF_001447785.1 Gekko japonicus
AAAAAAAAAAACCTTTTCCAACTTGATCTTTTACCTCAACATGTGATTTGCCTGTGATTGACTAGCACAGTAATCAGCTACTATTCTTACCTAATGTATTATCATATTGCACATATTGCGTAAGGCCTGCTATGGCCATGTAACAGAATGAGGTGGTCCTCAGGGGGCAGAGTACTGGACTACACTATGTCATGCACGAGAAGAGGTTGT
>NW_015342198.1:0-210 GCF_001447785.1 Gekko japonicus
CTGCCTGTATTATGACGCATTGTTAATTATCCTCATTTTGATTGCACTGAAGATTGGCGCTGAAAGGCCACGTTTGGGCTTTGGTTTGGTGGTGAGAGGAGGGTTGCATGTGCTGGCAAAGCAAACCAGGTTTGAAATCTGGGCAGAAAAGGCAGAGAGAGGGGGAGAGAGGCTTATTGAAGACAAGCTTGGAGACCAAGCCCTATGAGG
>NW_015342199.1:0-210 GCF_001447785.1 Gekko japonicus
CAGTTCCTCTGGAGGAAATGGCAGCTCTGAGAGGGTACCCTCCCTCCGGCACTGCCCCCAAATCTCTGGAAATTTCCCATGCTGGAGTTGGTCACTTTACCACCCACAGTGCAGACCAAACTTTGCAGGGAGGGAGGCATGCCTATGCAGGCAAAGATGTCATCGAGTTTTGGGAGATTCGCCCCCCCCCCCGAAAAAAAACATTTTTTT
>NW_015342200.1:0-210 GCF_001447785.1 Gekko japonicus
CAAACATACATATTTTAAAATAAACCAATGGACAAATGAATACTTGTGACTTTTTTTTTTAAGCATGAAGTGGGAGGGAGGCTACTATTCTGAGGAGGGGGAAAATATTAAAAACCCATCTGTGTCTTGCCACTGGTTGAGGTTTCTGGGTGACTGTGGCCCAGGCTAGCCCGATATCATGAGATCTTGGAAGCTAAGTCGGGTCAGCCC
>NW_015342201.1:0-210 GCF_001447785.1 Gekko japonicus
TTAAAAAGCTTGCAGGTGTGCCTACAAGTCTTCTCTGTCTCCCCCTTTCCTAGGATGCTTAGTACATCATCAAGACATCAAGCCCTCCCGTCTTCCTTTAGCAGCACTTCATTTGTCAAGGTAAAAACTCTAGGAGGGGTTGCCATGAGTCGGCTGTGACTTGCCAGCACGCAAAAACGGTACTTGAAAATGGCCCTAAAATAGATGAAT
>NW_015342202.1:0-210 GCF_001447785.1 Gekko japonicus
CTACAGTTGCAAGCCCAAACCACAGCAAAGAGACTGCGTGGAAGTCATCAAAGATTGTTTAAGGGGAAAAACACAATTTTCAATCATTGCTGGCTGTGAGAGTCTGATCTCTGGAGGACTTCATTCGTCTTCCTGTCTCCCTTATATTTCATCAAGGGACATAATTTGGTTTGAATCACTTATTAAATATATGACTGTATATTCCTTGTA
>NW_015342203.1:0-210 GCF_001447785.1 Gekko japonicus
GGAAAAATAAAAACCCTGGTTGTCTCTAGTCCTGATACTTATATGGGAAAGTGCATAGGCAACCCTTTACCCAGATACCCTGCGTCAAGACGTCGGTTGACTGAAAAGCACTTAGGCACTTAAATAAAGAACTTTAAACCTATTATGCACCTTGAGTTCAGGATTTTGCTACAGAGGCAACGTTTCCTCTAAGCCGTGGAGCCTTGTGAG
>NW_015342204.1:0-210 GCF_001447785.1 Gekko japonicus
TCACCTCACAGCCCTTCAGTTGGGCTCTCTAGAATCCTGCATCTGACTTGGCCCACCAGTGTTGATCTAGCCATCCCTCCACTCTCTTTACATTGTTAAGCAACTTCCTAGCAGGCAGTTTGGTAAGTTGCAGCTGGGTTCCTGAACCTCTGCGTTTCTCCAATTCTTTACCACCCAGTTGTGTGCAGATAGGGTTGTCAACTCTGGCTT
>NW_015342205.1:0-210 GCF_001447785.1 Gekko japonicus
ACGCTTGCTTGAAGGTATTATTTTATTAGAGCCATGAAACGGATAGAACACAATTTCTGTCAGTAATGACTGAAAGGGGCTGGGACAGATATCATAAAGCAGTTCAAACTAATTAAGAGCCAATAGACAACATTCCCGCTCGCGCCAGAAGCGGTCTTCTCGCGCTCAAACCTTGAGAACGTAACTGTTGAGACAATTAAAACAAAAAGG
>NW_015342206.1:0-210 GCF_001447785.1 Gekko japonicus
TTGGTATGTATGGGGATAAAAATGAGGACCAGTATCTTTGCCGAGTGTTTAACTGCCCAGCCTGGGATATATCCCAGAACTCTTTGTAAAGCATAGATATCCAGTGGGTTATTCCTCAGGAGATGTTCATATGGAAAAGGTTACTGTCAAAGTAAGAAGGCAATGATGCTTCAAGGTGTGTCAAGGAACTATGTGGCCAAACCAGTGTGC
>NW_015342207.1:0-210 GCF_001447785.1 Gekko japonicus
TGAAGAAGCAGGGCTTCTCTCCAGAGTGCATGCCATTGGTGCCCTAGCACCTCTCAATTTCAAATGTAAACACTGTTCTCTTTTCAACAGTGTCCAGAGTTCGAAAACTTCTAGCCGTTTTCGATGCGGACAATCCCTAGTGGTGCCCTGCTGCCACCACTTTGGGCCGGTGGACTTGTCTGTACTCGAGAGCCAGTTTGGTGTAGTGGT
>NW_015342208.1:0-210 GCF_001447785.1 Gekko japonicus
CTTTTTCTATGAAACGACCCCTGAAAACACTTACCTGGTCACAGTGCCACACACAGCAGCTTCTGTAAAGGAAAGAGAAAGGTGTTATGACAATGTTGGCGCAGGGGTGGCAAAATAGGATTTTAGGGCTTGGATTAGATATGACGGCTGCTCCACTCGTGGTGGGCGCTCCTGCTCATGGAAGGCAAGAAGGACTATTTTAGCTTCTTC
>NW_015342209.1:0-210 GCF_001447785.1 Gekko japonicus
GGGAAAGGGAAATAGCACTTGACCCGTCTTGATGCAGGAAGACCCTGCAGTTCCCTGTTTTGGTCTGGGCCTGGTGGCGGCCGGTTGACTGAATCTCTGCCTGCTCGTCGGTTTTCACTCCCTAGTCATCTACCGGTTAAAACGATTAAAGCTTCTCTTTCTAATCGCTTATTTGTAATCTTCCTTATTCCAGGCACGCTAGTGACAAAA
>NW_015342210.1:0-210 GCF_001447785.1 Gekko japonicus
AGCTTCTGAGATCTGATGAGAGTGAGCTATACCATGTCACCTTCCCTCCTGATATTAGGGTTTCTTGCCCTGATATCGATCACTTTATATAGCGACTGTGCAAGACTTTTTTTTAAAAGCTGGGTTCAGGGTTAGATCATACATTGAGTCAGATCCTTTAATATTATTAGAGTTATAAAGGACAAGGGGGGGACCCGCGCTACTCGCGGG
>NW_015342211.1:0-210 GCF_001447785.1 Gekko japonicus
GTAAGAAGAGCTCTGTAAGCTCTTGGAATCAGTTAGGGCAGATTCAAATGTTACAAAAGCCCCACATGGCTGTTAGGAGACATGCACCGAGAGTCCCACGCTAGGAACTCAGTTCCATTGCGTATGGGGCCCTGAATCAGATCAGGGCAGTGCATGGGGAGAAGGAGTGTAAACCACCCCCCGCCCCCATACCATTCCCCTGATCCAAAA
>NW_015342212.1:0-210 GCF_001447785.1 Gekko japonicus
CTGCTTATGACTCATACTGTTTGCATTCATGGTACACCTGCTCATTGAAATGATTGCTTGAGCATACACAGCAAATGTGAACCAACATTTGTTCGTTGCTTTGTTTTAAGTATGCATATACTGCAGAATACTATGCATAAAGAGATAATCCACAATTGAGAACAACTTAATCTCAGCATGGTATGAGCAAGGAGCCAGATGTTGCTTTAG
>NW_015342213.1:0-210 GCF_001447785.1 Gekko japonicus
CCCCCCCCCTTCTTTTCTTGAAAATAGAGGGACTTCATCAGTGTCTCTCTTCTGACCTCTAGTGGTGGCAGCCATTAAAATGTTTGCTATAGGTATGGGGAAAATAGGACTAGAATAATAAAGACCTTGTTGCTCGTGGCCTTACCTAACTGGGCAACTTCCCCACCGGCCATCTAGAGGGGGAAAGGCTGTAATTTGGTGTGTGTGTGT
>NW_015342214.1:0-210 GCF_001447785.1 Gekko japonicus
TTTTCTCCCAGCCCTCTCAGTTTTAAATTATTCTGCCGTAGTGTAAGGTCTAGTTTCATGGTTCTTTCCGCTAAGATTTCCTCAGCTTGTTGCATTTGCTGTATACTATTTTGGTTAGTTATACTATTCTGAATGGCCATTTCCGCTGTGTGATTAGTTTCCTTTATGTTAGTTTCAGCTTTTTCTAGGCGATCATATAAAGGTTTGAAC
>NW_015342215.1:0-210 GCF_001447785.1 Gekko japonicus
CAAGGATGGGAACAGCTGGTTTCAGAACCAAGGAGCTCATGCCATCCATACTTCTCACCGACAGACTGTCCTGACTAAGCAGGGTCTCCACCCCATGAGACTAAACCGGCTCACACAAACATTAGAGGGATTCAGATGGTTCCATTTATGTGCACGATAACTAGACTACTAACTGTTGCCATATATTTTTATCCCACCCTTTCTCCAAGG
>NW_015342216.1:0-210 GCF_001447785.1 Gekko japonicus
AACGGGGAAGATTTCTTCCGTGACTGAAAAAGCCATGTCAGTCACTCGGTAACAGGCTATTTCATAGATACTGTTGTCAGGAAGTGACTCACACTAGATATACAAATAATTGGTGACGTTTAATACAGCCATCTTTACCAAAATAGCTTTCACCAGTCAAATGAAACAGGCAGTATATATTTAGGGACAGATTTTCAGCTGCCAAATGTT
>NW_015342217.1:0-210 GCF_001447785.1 Gekko japonicus
GCTGCAGCGTCCTTTCAGCGGCTGGTAGATACAGCCTTAGCACATTGCCAACAATTTGCTTGGGCCTATATTGACGATATTATTATTTGTAGCCCTGATTGGAACTCCCACTTGAGACACTTGTCGCTTGTTTTAACCGCCTTAGCGGATGCAGGTCTCACAGCCAATCCCAAAAAGAGTCGTATTGGGTTTCAGGAATTGAAATACTTG
>NW_015342218.1:0-210 GCF_001447785.1 Gekko japonicus
GTGCTTCTAGGAGTTCCAAACAAAACAGGTGGACAACAGCTGGTTGCCTAAACCGGTGGTTCATTCTCTCCATTATGTGGTTCTTTTGTAGTCCAGACAGATGGTGCATCGTAGAAGTGCTCAGATGAGGTGATCTGTTGAGAGGAAGTTGCACTTGGAGCCTAGTCAGCCTTGTCCTTCTTTGCAGTGAAAGGACCTTTGCTGGCCACT
>NW_015342219.1:0-210 GCF_001447785.1 Gekko japonicus
AAGACAAAACAAAGCTTGCTCAGGTATTCTAATAGAAAACAAAGCAATGTCCATAACTGGATTTTATAACCTCTGGCATATATCCAGACATGCAGTTCTAAAGACTAAGTGACAATTAAGTCTGTGAAAGGGGGTGCATTCATTTCCACAGATTTTCCCCTCCCGCTGCAGTTCTCTTTGTCCTTAGTGATATTCCTGACAGTCTGCTGA
>NW_015342220.1:0-210 GCF_001447785.1 Gekko japonicus
CACTTGAGCCACCGCAGCTCCTCTAACATACAGTAACCAAACACTAATACTACCCTAAAATCAATATCCCATAACCTAATCTCTAACAGAGAGCAGTACTAGCGCTAAGCTATCTAATGATCAAACAACCACGCCAAAATTATTCATACACATAATTAGCAGAAAAATACTCCTCAAATGATACCAGCTGGATATTAGGCAAAACTTTTT
>NW_015342221.1:0-210 GCF_001447785.1 Gekko japonicus
TGGGCAGATGCTCCTACACTGCCTGGAGGAGGGCAAACCTTTCCCCAGCCTGCTCCTACCACCAATACTGTGTGCCTGGGCCCCAAGGTAAAAACACAAAGGGGCAGGTTGTTGTGAGCTCCCTCTTGTCCCCAAACCACCATGGAAAGGGACTGGGAGGACAAGTTGAACTAAACCTCTGCCTGCAGAAGCAGGGGGACAGTGGCCCAG
>NW_015342222.1:0-210 GCF_001447785.1 Gekko japonicus
TCTCTTGCAGTTCAGCCGTTATATTCTGTAGGAAGCAAGTTACCCTTGAGAATGAAGTAAAGTGAGCTTGAAACCTGATCTGGAACTCTCTGCCTGTACCATATCTGTAGCAATTTTTGTCTAAAAGCAACCTGATGGTGGTCGAAGTGCCTTCAAGTTGCAGCTGATGTATAATGACCCCATCATGGGGTTTTTAAGGCAAAAGACAAA
>NW_015342223.1:0-210 GCF_001447785.1 Gekko japonicus
ATGCGTATCTACAACATTTTCCAGTATTCTGTTTATTTAGAGATTTTATATACAACCTGCTCGAGAATAAGGGCCTCTCTCTGATTCTTTCCCTTAATCCGTCAGGGATTCTCCTTTCTTAATGGGAATTCTGATATCCCAGTTCCTTCTGCAAGCATTGCCTGTTACTAGTATTCAGTTTAGTTGATTGTAATTAGCCATCGGCCGTTA
>NW_015342224.1:0-210 GCF_001447785.1 Gekko japonicus
ACCTTAGGCATAATTTGATCATCTTTACACCTCCACTTCTCCCTGAAGCAAAAGTCTTTGTTCGCTACCTGAGATTATTCAGCTGGGGGTGGTCTGCAAAATGGTTGGTCTACCTCTGATCCAAGTCTGTTCCTCTACACACACTCACACCCCACATTGGGTTGTACCAGTTCAAACTATAGAAGTACCCGAGAATCTTTCTTCCTGACG
>NW_015342225.1:0-210 GCF_001447785.1 Gekko japonicus
CTGAAGACGTTTCCATGGTCATGTGGCCATGACTAAACGCTGAGTCGCACGGAACAAGTACATGCACGTAAATTCTATATAAAAAATTATGCTCCCTATCAGTGATGTGTCTGAATTCTCAAGCCTCATCTACTGTGATATTAATTAATCTAGAGATTCATTCTGTAAGATTGAAAGAAAGAGGAATGTAGTGTGCCGAGTCACTCGATT
>NW_015342226.1:0-210 GCF_001447785.1 Gekko japonicus
GACTGAACAACAACAACAACAAAACACTGGGGGGAGGGAATCCTACCAGCTTTGGTTTTAAAAATTACAAAAATTAACATTAATAATTTATTTCTCGCACTTGTTTCTGAAATCACCACAACACATTGCTAGCAAGCAGAAGTACACAAGTCAGGAAGTGGTTTTGTTTTATGGCTGTATCAGCTTTAGATAACAGGCAAAAGGTTCACA
>NW_015342227.1:0-210 GCF_001447785.1 Gekko japonicus
ACTGGTTAAATTTTTATAGATGGTTAAAGCAAAGAAAGTAGTTCAAATTAGCAGAAGTTTGTTGATTGGGTCAGAAATCATACACTGAATACATTGGATATGAAGGATATATATAATTATACGAAAGCATTTAAATGTTTTGGCAACTAAGTGATGATAGTGGAATGTATATAATATGAGGAAAGATGGAACCTATCTGCAACCAGATGT
>NW_015342228.1:0-210 GCF_001447785.1 Gekko japonicus
AGTGTTAGAGGAGCATCTGACTGACCTTAAAAAAGAGAGCACGCACGAGGGAGGAGCTGAGGAGCTGACGGTCAGCAAGGAGGTACCACTGAAAGAGGAGAAGGAGACCATGACTGGAGGGGTGTTCCCGGTAAAAGAGGAAAAGGAGTGCCTGACCAGTGATGAGTTGGTGGTATGCATTTCAGTAGCCTGCCTTAGAAGAAGAAGAAG
>NW_015342229.1:0-210 GCF_001447785.1 Gekko japonicus
CAATGTTAGCACAAGCACCGTTTTCACACGTGCCCCAGCCCCACGGCCGGTTTCAAAGCACTCCCCCCACAGAACACACAAGCCCCCAGCCTGGACTCCATTTCCACGGCCGGGGGAAAGCCCGCACGGGTTGCCATGCCCCCGGGGCTGACAGCGGCCACCCTCTAGCCCTCCCCCTTGAAGCAGGGCCCTCAGGGAGGCGGGACTTCC
>NW_015342230.1:0-210 GCF_001447785.1 Gekko japonicus
GGCAAGAGAGGAGCCATGCACATTTGGGTTAGCAGATTAGCAGGCTCCAGCTCACTCAACTTGGTGGGCCTCCTCTTTTCCTAATCCACTGCATTCTGCACATGTTATGCCCCTTACCTAAGTGCTGGGCTTTTCTCTCTCACTCAGGCTGCTGTGCACAGTGAGTCTGTCACAGCCAGTCGCTCCATTCACTTGCTTACATAAGTGGGC
>NW_015342231.1:0-210 GCF_001447785.1 Gekko japonicus
CTCTCTGGCTCTTCTTTCTCCACATCCTTTTCCATTTCAGTTTATTCACTCCCGTGAAGAGAAACCATACTGAATTTTGGCTCAGGATGAGCAACACACACACATGCTTTGTCCCTACCACAGCTGATTCTCTCCCCCAGCCTCACAGGTCTCAAAGTGGCTTTTCACCTTGTTCCCTTCTCTTCCACTTAATCCTCACAACAACCACCT
>NW_015342232.1:0-210 GCF_001447785.1 Gekko japonicus
AGCGTTTATACAGCTTGTCGATTTGGGGACAACGATGCCAGGAATCGAAGGCGGAATCTTTTCACCCTGCACTTGCTAACTGAGTCCCGATTCTCTTTGACCACAAGTGTTTTGATTTTGATTTTTTAATTATCTTTTTGCGATAGGTGGCTGGGGTATCTGGGCCTGCTCATGTTCCACGTCCTGATCTGTCTGCTGGTGTTGTTCGGG
>NW_015342233.1:0-210 GCF_001447785.1 Gekko japonicus
TGAGCTATAGAATTGACACCACTTATTTCCCAGGCCTCCAACAGCTGCAGGAAACAAATTCAATGTATGCAAATTCTCTCACCTTATGGACAGAATAGTGGGGGAAATTGTTACATGTTGAATGTTTGCCCATCTTGTGGTTTTCATGATATACACAGACTATGTCAGTGGCAACTCCACAGCGGCCTTTCCTGGGCAGAAAAGATCTAG
>NW_015342234.1:0-210 GCF_001447785.1 Gekko japonicus
GACTCCACAGCTTAGCGGGAGCATTGTTTACAACCCATGTACACTGATGACCTCCGAATATATCCGTTGATGGGCAGCTGACCGGATCCTGCTCCTGCAAATCCAGCCGAGGGTTTGGAGGCCATGATGGGAGGGTTTAAGCAGAGTCCTGGGTGTGAAACTCGGTGCCTCCCTGTCAAATGGAGGCCCAGGTCACAAAGCTTGCCAGAC
>NW_015342235.1:0-210 GCF_001447785.1 Gekko japonicus
TCTCTAGTTGTATTTCAACATACTCCACAATGTTACTATATTAGGGAGGGTGAGCTCTTTCTTTCCCTTGCTCACCTTCACTAATACTTTTTTAATTTTAAAAATCCCTCTTTTCTCCCTCATTGGGACTCAGAGGGGCTTCCTGCACTGTTCTTCGCCCCTCTGCTTTATTTCCACCACAACAAGAGCCCTGTGAGGTAGGTTAGGCTG
>NW_015342236.1:0-210 GCF_001447785.1 Gekko japonicus
AGCGTGCGACGTCACATCCGGGTGACGTAAATATGGTGTGCGCGCGTGCACTGGGAGGTACCCAGGAGTCCCCCACTGAGAAGGTAAGTACCATTTGGCAACCCTACCCCTCCATCTTGTTCATGCAGATGTGCTTACCATTTAAAAATGAAATGGAAATTGACCGCACAGCTTCGGAGTGGTTGAAGCATGAAAACCAACAACTGTTCT
>NW_015342237.1:0-210 GCF_001447785.1 Gekko japonicus
AATTTTTTGGGATACTGAAAAAATGGCTCTGAAAAATCCCGGAACTATTTGGGATTTACCAAGAAGACGGGAAGCTAGTTTTTGCAGACTCCTGGGGACTGCTTCTTTTTCTTCTTCTTTCCCGTTTCCCCTTTGTTTTTGTGTCTCAGGGGTGGGTTCTATGGGCTTGTCAAGCTGCATCTGTCAATTTCAAATGTGTTTGTCAGTTTC
>NW_015342238.1:0-210 GCF_001447785.1 Gekko japonicus
CACATCACGCCAGGCCCTCCTATCTTCCTTCGTGCTCCGGAGTTTGCTTAGAAAATGATGTAAGGAACATCAATTACCAAATGCTTCAGGATGAAAACGTGATTCTATTTCCAGTTAGCCTGCAACATTCAGACTAAGTTATCTTTTGTTAAAACTTGAGGCAGTTATATATTCTTTGTTATTTTTTTATTTATAATTTTTATTGTAGAA
>NW_015342239.1:0-210 GCF_001447785.1 Gekko japonicus
CGAGTGCGGGGAGCTGCGGCGTGGCCCGGCCAGACAGCCTCGCCGGCGGCTTCGACGACACCCAGGACTGGCCAAACCGACCCGAGGAGGAGGTCAAACAGCGTCTCTGGAAGCTCATCTGATTTCCCCCCCCCCGCCCCACCTCAGGGGGGAGAAGCGCAGGATTGGGGCCGGAGGGGCCGGCGCGTGTCGGATTAGACCCGGACGGCG
>NW_015342240.1:0-210 GCF_001447785.1 Gekko japonicus
TGGGGCCCAATTCAGATCAGGACGGCAGCATGCAGGGAGAGGGGAATTAAACCTTCTCTCCCACAATGCTATCCTGACCTGAAACAGTCCTGGAGGAACGCTGGGTGTCCCCACATGAACACACATGAAACTGCCACAACATGGTGAAACAGACCACCGGTCCATCAAGGCTGGTGTTGTCCACCTCAGACTGGCAGCAGCTCTCCAGGG
>NW_015342241.1:0-210 GCF_001447785.1 Gekko japonicus
TGATGACATCACAGCTAGTGTGAGTTAAGCAAGAGGTGCCAAAACTCTGGAGCACTGGGGAAAATCCAGAAACTATCACAAAAACTTTATGCAATGGTGTCTAAACATTCATTTTGTGTTACTAGACATTATCAGGAAAGAGAGGAGGAGAGATGTGCCTCATAAGACCCAGTTTTAGCCTTAACTATGGCTGCTTCCACACCAAGGATT
>NW_015342242.1:0-210 GCF_001447785.1 Gekko japonicus
TCCATGAATCTATCCAATCCCCTGTTAAATAATAAATAGACTATAACAGGACAATGTCTTGACATGCTTAGAAGCAAAAATCAAGTGTACACTGGACATAGAAGCCCAGTATAGTCAACAGCTCCATGCATTCCCTGAATGTGTTGGGAAGGAGAGTGAGCCCAAACCTGCTGTTCCACTCACCCATCCCCTGCATCTGTACATGACTGC
>NW_015342243.1:0-210 GCF_001447785.1 Gekko japonicus
TCTGATTCAGTATAAGACAGCTTCATGGGACCAAGATGTGTCCAATACAGCAGGCAGAGCAGGGATCTATATGGTTATTGTGTGTGAGAAAGGAGGGGCAGGAATGAGCCTTGGTCATATCCTAAATTGTTGCCACAGGAATGGGCAGGTGGCCCACTGGAGCTCCTTGGCAGGAAACGTTTCCCCTGCTGACTTCTGCATATCAGATTT
>NW_015342244.1:0-210 GCF_001447785.1 Gekko japonicus
CTCAGGGTTGCTAACACCACCTCCCTTCTTTCCTACTGGAAAGCCTTCCTGAGTACCTTGTCTTTCGGAAGGGATTGGTGATTTGTTCTCCTGAACCATTACATGGTGCAAAGAACATGAGAAGACAAAACTTGGTCAGACAATGGTTCTTAAAGCAATGCACATTATGTCAGAGCAGAAAGATCGTTCTTGCTGTTCTAAAGGGGATTT
>NW_015342245.1:0-210 GCF_001447785.1 Gekko japonicus
GGCAAGGGGGAACCAGGTCGAGTGCTGATCAAATGTGGAGGGAATGCCAGATACATTTGTCAGCCAGCCATGTACAGTGTTTTGCTGACTTCATGGGGTACAAGGCAGGCCTCAGCAATGCATCCTACCTAGCATGCTGACAGAGGCCTTAAGACCCTAGCCTAAGAGACTGTTTTTCCTCACCTCTTTTTTCAGAACATCTGACCTGAT
>NW_015342246.1:0-210 GCF_001447785.1 Gekko japonicus
CTTAAGTAGGCTGGGATGTAATTGAGTCCATCTGTATTGCCGACAGGTGCTGGAGTGTGTGAGGCAGCTCTGCACACTGGACATGATCCTGCAAGGACTCATCCTCAGTGCACTGCTCTCCCCTGGTATTGCATGCAGCAAGCCTGCCACCTTGCCTCCTCTGTGCCACTTTGGCCCGGGCTAAGGTTGCCAGGTCCCCCTTGGCCACTG
>NW_015342247.1:0-210 GCF_001447785.1 Gekko japonicus
TGTGGGACCTGATACAATCTAGGAGAGTCCTAGTGCTGTCATGGAGAACACCAGGTCTGTGACCTGCCAGATGGCAGCCACAATCCCATGGACATTGAAATCCCCCAGAACAATTATACTAGGGAACTCCAAAGCCCAGCCCAGTACCTCCAACAGGCCTGGTAGGCTGTCTGCTGATGCACTAGGGCAGTGGTGGCGAACTTATGGCAC
>NW_015342248.1:0-210 GCF_001447785.1 Gekko japonicus
AGATATAACCACAATTATATGTCTATATGTTTATATTCTCTTTGTATATTGCTTTTCTGAAATTCTGGAAGCTCTGTGTTGTTTTTCCCCTCATTGCAAGGACTTCTTCACCTTTCTTTTTTTGGTAAGGTTAAGCTAGAACTTTTCACCTTGATGTGCTAATTTTGTATTTGCCAGGAGAATTTATGTTTTTTGTTGTTGTTCAGTCGC
>NW_015342249.1:0-210 GCF_001447785.1 Gekko japonicus
GCTCGCTTCCTCGATATTTGCCCAGTCCAAGGTGTTAATGTTATGGTATTGACGTATTGCGGCCGCTATGATTGCTGCTTTTCTATAGCTTTCCAGATCAGGCACCGCTAGACCCCCATTGCGTCTTGGAGCTTTCATGGTGTAGTATGCAATTCTAGCCGGTTTCTGACTCCATACAAAGGAGTTGAGATCCCGTTGCCATTTCTTGAC
>NW_015342250.1:0-210 GCF_001447785.1 Gekko japonicus
AGTTCCTGCTACAAAAAGAGCCCTTTAGCAAAGCTAAGTTTTGTTTGACTTGGGAACAACAGCACTGCCTCATATAATAATTACATTGCTTTAAGTATTAACAGTTTGTATACATTTATTATTTCTGGACAGTTCTTGTGAAAAGGATAGCAAAGTTTGTGACTTTCTCTATAAAATGCTAAACCATTTGCACACTTAAGATCATAAATG
>NW_015342251.1:0-210 GCF_001447785.1 Gekko japonicus
GCTCCAACCTAAATAATGACGGGATTTTCTCTGTTGGGTGTGTTGATTTAGCGAGCGCCATGTTTACTTTGCTTTTGCAGAACTTGTACATCACAGACTCGGACATTGGCTCGCCTACCCTGGCGTTGTCACTGGCGGCCTTCTGGTGAAAAGAACTGTGGAAGTGACTGACTTGAACGCCCATGAAGCTGCCTCGTACTGAGTCAGACC
>NW_015342252.1:0-210 GCF_001447785.1 Gekko japonicus
GGGATGGGAACCATTGAGTTTCCATCAATTCCTAGAAGTGACCGATGTCACTTCCTGGTTTTCCTGGAAGTGGCGTCATTCCATCATTTACAGCCATCCTCATATCTCCCTCTCGCTTGGTCTCCTGCTCATTGTAGGGTTGCCAACTCTGGCCAGGGATTTTCCTAGAGATTTGGTGGCAGTGCCTGTGGAGGGGGTGTTTGGGGAGGG
>NW_015342253.1:0-210 GCF_001447785.1 Gekko japonicus
TCACTCAGCTTAGAGAGAACACTGCCTCTGATTGGCCTCTGGAGACTTGACTGGCTGGGCAGTTTTTTAAAAAAGTTTCCTTGGCAGCAGCGGCCACCACTGCACAAGGGTCCTCACCATGTGACTGAAGGTAAGTTGCGGCAACCAATTCCGCAGCTGCCATTGCCTCCCGTGGCAACCAATTCCACTGCTCAACCACTCTTACAGTGA
>NW_015342254.1:0-210 GCF_001447785.1 Gekko japonicus
GTTTACCGCACCTTGCACTTCTTGCTGCTCCACGTTTGGTCGTCACTGCATTTGTGAAGTTTAATTAAGTCTTTTAATCCAGCTGCCTCTTAGTTTCATTAGCCTGGGTGTAATGAGCAATTTTAAATAGTTACGACAGCTGCGCTGCTAGAACCTTTGTTGATGCGTCTAAATGCCTCTTTTATGTTTCTCTACATGCTGCCAACAAAC
>NW_015342255.1:0-210 GCF_001447785.1 Gekko japonicus
GGGGGTCCCTTTGTCCATTCCAAAGACAGAGTCAATCCATTTCATTGCAGGAATTCAAGTCCCTGCATTTGCAGAGCCAGAGAGCCATTTCATGCACTCTCCCCTCCACCCAATCCACTCCTGATTTCATAAACCTCTTTTCATTCCTCCTTCCCTAGTCCTTTCCTCCCCTACACTAAAAGGCCCCAATTGGCTTTCTTGAGACTTCGC
>NW_015342256.1:0-210 GCF_001447785.1 Gekko japonicus
CTGGGTGAATGGCTTGGCCTTGCTGTTTTTAGAAGAGGCCTGAGGGGGCAAGGAAATAAGTCGGCTTATTTCCTTCAGTTCCTGTGCAAGGGCAGGTAGATGGGCAGGCAGGAGGCTGATTGGCAGGTGGGACGGGACATCACAAAATCCACAGCCTGAGTGTGCTGCCTCGTATGGCCAGATTACAGAGCTGGGCTTGGGGTCAGGAAG
>NW_015342257.1:0-210 GCF_001447785.1 Gekko japonicus
AAAACTGAGCTCCAGACTACAGAGGAGTCTGCCCAGGAGGAGATGGCTGCTTTGAAAGGTGGACTCTAATGTCTGTCCTGTTGATGTCCCCCCCCTCCGCAGTCCCCACCCAGATCATGTTTTACCTCCAAATCTCCAGGAATTTTCACTCCAGAGATGGCAACACTATTTACTAGTATGGGGGGGGGGTTGCTGTAAAATCACAGCTGA
>NW_015342258.1:0-210 GCF_001447785.1 Gekko japonicus
TTCCTAATGTTTAGCTGAAAACTCTTTTTTAAAAAACAAATACAAAATTATTAAACTTCCGGTAACATGGTTGTGTTCCCATTTGGAGCAACAGTATCAGAAAATCTTACAGCAGCCACCACTGTTAAAATTGCAGAGCATATTTTTCGTCAGGGCTTGTCTTTTTTGACCGAAAATTCTTTTGATGTAATTTCAATCCATTGGTTCTGG
>NW_015342259.1:0-210 GCF_001447785.1 Gekko japonicus
AGCCCTTGGGTTGAATCTTCAGAGGACAATGCTTGTGCTGTCTTTATCCAAGCTAGACCGATGGACCATCTAGCTCAGCTGTCAAATGACTTTCCCAGCCCATCTGTCCATGACTCTGACTGGAGAGGTCATGGGTTTAACCCAGATATATCCAATACACCAAGCACATTTTCTACCATTAAGCTACATCCCTGCTTACATGCTTTAGGG
>NW_015342260.1:0-210 GCF_001447785.1 Gekko japonicus
GACCCCCCCCCCCCCCCCCACATACACTGTTCTTCAAACCATAAACCGCAGCCACCGGGAAGGGGGTGATTTGGACTGAGATGCCGGCAAGTGGGTTTGAATCCTTCCCTCCATAGCAGTTTCATGAACATAATGCCACTCCCAGAACCACTGAAACTGCAAAAGAGGCATGAGGAAAAAGTTAAATCATAGAATCATAGAGTTGGAAGG
>NW_015342261.1:0-210 GCF_001447785.1 Gekko japonicus
TTGCAGCAATCTTTGGGTTTATAGTACGGTATTGTAGATCTTACATGTGGACTGTCTCCTAGAGACCTGCATGGTACTTGTCACCTTCTCTGAAGTCTTTCCCACTCAATCACCAGGTGGTCAGATGGAGCCATCCTGGATCTGGGTGCCAAACAGGACCCTGAGTAACATGTCTGGAGTCACCAGCAGGTGAAAGGGTGGCTGTAGGGC
>NW_015342262.1:0-210 GCF_001447785.1 Gekko japonicus
CACAGTTTTTCTTGTTCTCCGTATTATCTGCTTACGGTATACCACATTGTCTGCTTTTCTGATATGGACCCTGTAATAATGGTTACTTTGAGTTGTCCCTGTATTAATGGTTATTTGCAGTACTTTTATCTTTTTCAGTTTACATAAAAAGGTTTCAGGTTATAAACTGTTCAATTTTTTTTTTAAGAAGTGTGCATGCACATGAAAGCT
>NW_015342263.1:0-210 GCF_001447785.1 Gekko japonicus
GGGACATCCTCTAGTGTGGGTACTTTTGCTAATGCAGGTGAGGCAATGTAAGCTAAACTGTGTACCTTTGTGGGTTCTGGTGACTCCATCCTAGTTCAAAGCCTGGGACAGTCACCCATACTGTACATGACTCATCACACTCTAAAATGGATTGAAGGTAGGATTGCAACTCTGGCCTGGAAAATTCCTGGACATTTGAGGCTGGGGCCT
>NW_015342264.1:0-210 GCF_001447785.1 Gekko japonicus
ATTCTGTGTTTTTGCAGCGTCCACAAAGGCCCCTAAATGATAAGCAGCCAGTTTGAAAAGCAGGATAACATCATATCTGTCAGCCAAAGATCTTCCCTTGGCCCCGTCTCGTCCACAACACTTCACTGCGTATTAATTGGAATTGAGCAGGTGGGAGGAGAAGGAAAGGTTCGAGTTCAGGAGGTATGGATCCACAAGGGTTAAGCTAAC
>NW_015342265.1:0-210 GCF_001447785.1 Gekko japonicus
CTTATATTTCCAAACATACCAGTTGCTTGCAGACCAGGTAAGAGCACCAGACGGGGCTGGTTCTGCCCCCCAGGCCTTCTGTTTGACACTCCTGCCTTAGACTGTTGCCCACAGCCTCGGTTTTCCTAGTCCCAACATCCCTTTTCAACCAAAAATGCCAGGGATTTAACCTTCCTAACACGATGCATGCACCCATTCAGTGAATGCACA
>NW_015342266.1:0-210 GCF_001447785.1 Gekko japonicus
AGGCTGAGAATGTATGACTGGCCCAAGGATAGCCAGTGGGACTTCCACGCCAAGGGAGCACGGGTCTCCTAGATCCTAGTCCATGCTCAGCTTCTTCTGGTGATGCTCACTGAGGTGGTACCTGCTTTATCAGAGCCGTCCCTACTATTTGGGTTCTCTGCCCATGTCGCCCACTGCTTGTGCTATGATAAAAGGTTAAGCTCTTGGCAA
>NW_015342267.1:0-209 GCF_001447785.1 Gekko japonicus
TTCTGACTTGCATGTCCACAAATCGAGAAAGGACAGGCAAGGACCTCTCTCTAGAATCCTTTCTACCAGGCTTTGTAGGGAAGCCAGTCGTCTCAGAGTTGACTAACGGCTTCATATGGACGAAGAGACTCATTTTTATAAGACACCCCCCACACATGCAAAGACTTTTTTATTTAGACACTTCTTTTTTGCCATCAAGTTGCAGCTGA
>NW_015342268.1:0-209 GCF_001447785.1 Gekko japonicus
TGAAGAATTAAAACCTAGTTCTCATGAGATAGTAATTCTGTTTCCAGGCTGCACTGCTTTAGAGATAGGTGAATTTAATATAATTAATTATTCACATTAATTAATGTTAATCCCCTTATTCGTATAAATTAATTTATTCAGATAAATGAATGTTTTTGTATGGGGGGAAAATATCTGTGCTCACATACACAAACCATGGCTGAGCAAGG
>NW_015342269.1:0-209 GCF_001447785.1 Gekko japonicus
ATGATTTCAATTATTGTGACTGCTCTCCGTTCATGTACAGGAGCTCAACTGTAGACTAGTAACTTGCAGAAACAAAGGGGTTGAAGAAAGGAGCCATCAATCTCCCAGGACAGAGCACTCAAGCTCTTAGCTATACTAATGATTCTGGCTGAAGCAAGACCATGGGCCCATACCTCACACCTTCCTGCCAGGTTACTCATAAAAAAGAT
>NW_015342270.1:0-210 GCF_001447785.1 Gekko japonicus
TCCTTTGCATATTTAAACTCTTCCAACACATCTCTGCCCTGACCTGAGTAGCCCAAGTTAGCCTGATCTGCTCTGATATTGGACGTTAAGCAGGGGCAGCCTTGGTCGGTACTCGGAAAGGGAGGCCGACGACGAACCCACAGGGTTTGCTACACTCTGTCAATCTCTTGCCTTGACCTGGATCATCAGATCTCGGAAACTAAGCAGGGT
>NW_015342271.1:0-209 GCF_001447785.1 Gekko japonicus
CTTCTGAGCTCTGACAAGCTCAGGCTAGTTTGGGCTACCAGGCTGCTAGCATAGAGAGAGATCCTGAGAAACAGCTTTGCGGTGCAGGCCCTCAGAGCAGATGCAGAGTATGGGAATGAGCAAACAGACAGAAACACTAGAGTACCATGCGATGCGCCCCTTGATTTCCAGTTTGAGTTGAGAAATCCCAGCAGCAGCACAAGAGACAA
>NW_015342272.1:0-209 GCF_001447785.1 Gekko japonicus
ATCTCATCTGGTTGAGCCCACAGGATCAGATAAAGCTAGTTTAAAACTAGATCAACAGTCATAGGCAGCAGTGGAATTATATTCAGATATTCCAGATGAAGTGGAGAAGTGAGCTGGGCTCAGTGGAGGTTTCTGTGTGCTTCACGCTGGTTCTTTGTGCTCTTCTGATTTCTCCCAGGCCTTTGTCACCAACCCTGATGGCTCCCCAG
>NW_015342273.1:0-209 GCF_001447785.1 Gekko japonicus
AGTTGTCAGAACCTGAGAAGTTGGAAGTTATCAGAACCTGAGAAGTTGTCAGAACCTGGGAGCTGCCCTCTGACTCGTCCCCCCCCCCTCCTCTCACTCCAGGCCCGTAGCTACCGTGGGGCTTTGGGGGGCTCCACCCCCTTTCTTAAGGGCACAGCCCCACAAGGATTTCTCCTGGGAATTTTATTTTATTTATTTTTGGATTTATA
>NW_015342274.1:0-209 GCF_001447785.1 Gekko japonicus
GGTGCACAACTAGACTTTCAATCAGACATGTATCAGAGGAACTCATCTTGAAAAGTGCCTGGTGCTATGAGGGTGCACTATGCGAGTGGGGGAGGAAGGACCTTTTGATTTCTCTCCCATCCTGCTTTCACCAGCAGACATGAAGCTAGGAGAGGCTTTTGCCCCTTTTCTCTTGCTTCGGCACGGATGCTTTTTAAGGTGAGTTTTTC
>NW_015342275.1:0-209 GCF_001447785.1 Gekko japonicus
TTATGTTGGTTGATAGTAATTCCTGGAATGAATTTATGACTTCATATTGTAGTTGCTAGAGGCTCGATAGAAAGGGCAAAAAGGAGCGGAGATAAAGGGCACCTTTGTCTGGTACCTCTGGACAAAGTGAAATCTTTGGATATAGAATTGTTAATTGTTACCTGTGCTTTAGGCGAAGCAAAGCATAAAGCGCTTGAATAACTCTCTGG
>NW_015342276.1:0-209 GCF_001447785.1 Gekko japonicus
GTGTTGTGTGAGTAGTGCAGAATATGGGATTACAAAGTATGAGGCAATGCAGTGAAAGCCAGTTGATCCCTCTGACAGTAGAGGATAATACAGCAGTAATCGTTGCAGAGGCCTACACACCTGCTGTGGTATGAAGGTGTCCTTCAGGACTGCTCCGTCTAATGCGGTCCTGATTCCATTATAATACCCTCCTGCACATTTCTGTTTTG
>NW_015342277.1:0-209 GCF_001447785.1 Gekko japonicus
CAGCAGTGACTGTTAGCACTACCCTTCATCTATGTTCACTAATAAGGAGAAAGGATGTTCTTCTTACTTGATTGATTTCTAATGATGAAAGTATAAGCCAGCCATTATTAACTTAGTACTTTGTTAAGTAGACTCTTTGGCCACTCACCAAAAGATTTCTCTGCTATTTTTGTTAACTTTTACTTTTAAAAAGAAACACAGCAGGGAAA
>NW_015342278.1:0-210 GCF_001447785.1 Gekko japonicus
AAAAACAATGAACCTGGAGGAAGGTTTGACCCCAGCGATTGCTAAAGCTCAGAGGCTGGGGCCGTTAATAACGGCCCGCCAAAATCGTCCCAGAGACATTTTAGTTCAGTTTGTACATGCTGCATTCAGAGAAAAATTACTTAGAGAAGCGAGGAAAAATGACTCTTTATTATTCAAAGGAAAGAAAATCTTGGTGCTTCTGGATCTTCC
>NW_015342279.1:0-209 GCF_001447785.1 Gekko japonicus
TTGTATTTCTGTCGGATGTTGGTGTTATTACAGTCAAGGCTAAATAACAAAATGTACATATAGGGATGCTTTATGTGCATGTTTATACGAGAGCTACTGTGACATCACATGCTCTCTGTTCTTGAACTTGCTGGGGATGAATGCAGGGGTCCATATGAAGATGCTGTATTCATAGTCAGTCCTGTCATCTGTGGTCCTTTCCACACTAG
>NW_015342280.1:0-209 GCF_001447785.1 Gekko japonicus
CACTGCATCTGATACCATCAACTGTGGACCATTTTTCTAATTTGGAAGTCAAAGGCACCATATTATACCGGGTCTTCTCTTCTTGGAAGAGCTGGTTCTGAAAGGTGAGGCTGGAGAGCTGTTTCTCTGTCCCCTGGAAATGGGACTTTGGAACTGCCTCCCCAGGGAGAGTTCTCCATCTCTCTCTCTCTATTGTTGTCTTCCACCAG
>NW_015342281.1:0-209 GCF_001447785.1 Gekko japonicus
GATTTGATTTAAAAACAAAACATTAAAACAAGAGATTAAAAGCAAAAATTTAAACAATTTGTGCTTTCACTTCTGATTGAGTTCAGACAGTTGCAGATTCTGCAGGACCTTGGACAGGGAACCTTCACTGCCTCTTCTGCTCTCTAGCTATCAGAAGTGCTGAATGTCTCCTCCCAGCAAAACAGCCACTCCATGATAAGGGTGTCTTA
>NW_015342282.1:0-209 GCF_001447785.1 Gekko japonicus
GTAATGAATGCTGTAGATTAGGTATTTTATTATAAGCGGATTGCAATACCAAGAAGTATAATAGATCGGAAGCGTTTGGAAAATATAATTGATCAGGTGTAGTTCGGGTGGAATTTAAGGGGAGCATCAGAGGTATTGGCATGAAGTAGAATGCCTATGAAATTTATACTAGTGGAGAGCTAAGTAAATAGATTGCCTAAGGGGGGAGG
>NW_015342283.1:0-210 GCF_001447785.1 Gekko japonicus
CGATCTGCTTGCTAGACTCAACCACACCTAGCATCGCTCACACTTTCCAAAATAAACAGAATAAATTAGACCAGGATCCTTCCTCATTGGTCTGCTCTGTCCCCATCCCAATGCAAATCTATCTACTAATGTCACAAGCTCTGCAGGTACGTCTGGCTTTGCGATCTCCCAGGATGCACAGGCAGGTCTACTCAGAAGCAAGTCCCCATT
>NW_015342284.1:0-209 GCF_001447785.1 Gekko japonicus
GCGACCTGACAGCACTTAACACACACACAACCAATGTGACCAAAAGAAAAATGCAAGCTTTTGAGCTATTCAGAACTCTTCATCAGTATATGGGGGGGGGGGGAATCTGAGGCCCTGAGCTCAAGGCTTCTCGTCTGCAACCTGTGTAGAACTTATCTGTCTGTGTAGAACTTTATCTGTCTGAAGAGATAAAATAGTGCTGGATGAAC
>NW_015342285.1:0-209 GCF_001447785.1 Gekko japonicus
CACTCTTCATAAAACTCTTCATCTTCTTTGTTGTTCAATTTCCTTGTCAACTTACCCATTTCAGCCATGTGTAATACCTTTTTCAACCAATCCCATATCTCAGGCACTCTGTCCTGTTTCCAAAACTGAGCATAAGTCATTCTTGCAGTAGTAAGTAAATACCATAATAAAGTCTTTTTGGTAACATTAACTTCTTCCATTTTCAGACC
>NW_015342286.1:0-209 GCF_001447785.1 Gekko japonicus
CTTCAGGTAGTGAATGGCGGGATATAAATGCAATCTCCTCCTCCCCCTTTTTCTGTTTTTTTTTGGGGGGGTGGAGTCCCCCACCCACGTCCCCGCTGTTGAGCCTTCCTTTATGATTCAGCATGCGTGAGGTATAAAAAAAGAACACTTTTGCTGCATGCCCTCGGGGTGAACCCTGGGTCTGCCCTGTTACTGTGTTGTGGGAATCA
>NW_015342287.1:0-209 GCF_001447785.1 Gekko japonicus
AATACAATATGTGTAAATCTCAAATAATCAAAATTGTTAGTTAACATTCATAAGCTGGTTTTCGTAACAATCCACATGATTTTGCCTTTGTATCCCTGAGGACTAGAAACTTGCTTTTTACAAAAACATAACTGGTAAACTCCAGATGCAGAATTCTATACCAGTTGTTCGAATCTGTACTTACATGATTCAATCAAAAGACAGCAGAA
>NW_015342288.1:0-209 GCF_001447785.1 Gekko japonicus
GCATGTGCAGAATGTTTTTGTTTCTTGAGCTAACCCTTGGCCTTCTCTGCATAAGAAGCTGCATCTCAATAACTGGGTTGGCACCAGGATCAGAACCCTGTGTGTTTATTTTACTTACCCCACGCTTCTCCCTAATGTGGACCCAAAGTAACTTACATCAATTACCTCTCTTCCATTTTACCCCACAACAGCCTTGTGAGGTAGGTTAG
>NW_015342289.1:0-209 GCF_001447785.1 Gekko japonicus
TCAGAATTTTCAGCCATGGCAGGTAATGGTAGAAAGACTCTAATATGAATGTTCACTGATGTTTCACTGAGAGAAGTCTTAAAATGTTGAAGGACTACTAGAAGTGTTCCAGGATTTCTTCCTTCTGATCCTTCCTGATTAGACACAGAGTAGGATGCTTGTCATGTATATCTATATCTTGCCTTGTTCCAGGATGGGCAAGTTGGGCT
>NW_015342290.1:0-209 GCF_001447785.1 Gekko japonicus
GTGTCCCAAGTCGCAGGGCTGTAGCCCAACGGGCTAGGTAAGCTCAACAAGCTGGGAAGTGAAAGCGCAACAAAGCATCACAGGATCCCGGATTCATTGTTTAGCACATCACAGTGGCGAACTGGGCTCAGTTCAGATGACCCCAAGAAAACCTCAGACAGCTATTATCCTGCCACTCCAGCGCCGTCAAATCTGCAGCCTTCTTCCAG
>NW_015342291.1:0-209 GCF_001447785.1 Gekko japonicus
CTGCTTTGGGTTCCTACTGGGGAGAAATAGAAAATAGCAAGAGTCCGTTAGCAGCTTAAAAACGTAACACGGTTTGTAGCGAGGTAGGAGCTTTCATGATTCACCGCTCACTTCTTCAGAAGCAGTGACACACTTCTTCAGAAGTCACTGCTTCCAGCCCTGGCCTGCATAGTCCAATTGAGCCTGATCTTGGAAGCTAAGCAGGGCCG
>NW_015342292.1:0-209 GCF_001447785.1 Gekko japonicus
CCCCCCCCGATTTAACACAAGCATATGGTTAAAAAAAATGCCCATTAATATTCTAACCAATGGAATCAGATTTCCTATCCCATAGACTGAGCAGAAGTGGGGGGGGGCACAGTCCGGGTCAGATATGGGCCCGCCCTGCAGGGACTGTGCAAAGGGTTGCAACAAGGGCTGCACAACGCCCACAACACAGCTGTAGGCAGGGGTCATTT
>NW_015342293.1:0-209 GCF_001447785.1 Gekko japonicus
CTCTGAGGAACCTGCTACGGCCTAGGTAATGTTTGTTTAGCTTAGTTCAAATGCATGGCTTTTTTGTTTTAAACATCTCTGTGCTGTGCTGCTGGGTGCCTTTTCTCTATCTTTTTTCGCCCTTTCTTCCACCATGTTTTTTAAAATCCAACTACACTTCCCCTTTTTTTGGGGGGGGGGTCTCTTTTATAATAAACCTTTTTATAAAG
>NW_015342294.1:0-209 GCF_001447785.1 Gekko japonicus
CACTCTTAACCACTACACCACAGATGGACAGGGGAGATTAGGACAATGCTGGACGTAGACTCAGGACAATTGACTATCTCAGTTTCTTGGAGGGCCCAAAGTGTAACAGTATTCATGTGTCATCAGGGTGTTCTGTGACAAAAGCTGTCATACCAAGTCAAATTTTGTGTCAATGTCCTTCAGTATTGCCTATTTTGACTGGCAGCAGC
>NW_015342295.1:0-209 GCF_001447785.1 Gekko japonicus
CTTGCGATAGACATTGAAAAGGCGTTTGATTCTTTGGAACACGTATATTTATTAAAATTAATGGACCATATGAACTTCGGTTACAAGTTTATTCATGCAATACATTCAATTTACAGCTCACCACTATTTTTGTTACGGATAAATGGTCTTAATACTGATATTGACACTATGTCGCGGGGCACCAGGCAGGGCTGTCCCCTGTCGCCCAT
>NW_015342296.1:0-209 GCF_001447785.1 Gekko japonicus
CATACATCAATAAGAGGCATCCTGTTCTAACTAAAGCTTTTAGCAATTGCTGTTTGTGGGCCCAAGATGGTGGGTGAAATCTTGGTTTGGCTGAGGCACAGGCCTGCTCACGGTGGCCTGGGTCAGGGTTCACATCTTTCTTGGTTTCCTCTGCTAAGGGAGTTAATGATCTTTTTCAGATCCAAAGTAGGCTTGCCAAGTCCCCCCGG
>NW_015342297.1:0-209 GCF_001447785.1 Gekko japonicus
TATTGAATTTGTTTTTGCAAAGTCACTTCTATGGTATCATAACATTCTTCTGTAATTGATTCAGATTCCTTTACCATGCCATACAGAAAGAAGAGCTCGGATGGATCACATCAAAGATCTGTCTGGTCTTGCCAGAGCCCATCCACTGGCCTCTCAGGAGTCCACAAACAAGGGTGGAAAGCCACGGCCCTCACCTTCTATTCCCCCCC
>NW_015342298.1:0-209 GCF_001447785.1 Gekko japonicus
AAATAAGCTGGGGCCGGCCCTGCCCATGGGTTGTGGTGATGTTGGGGACCGATGGTCTATGGAATGACCTATGAGAGGAGGAGGTGTGTAAAGCACCATCTGTGTCAGACGGTATGAAGCAGTTTTGTTTCAGTAGCCAGTTTGCTGGTGGATATGGCGTCTGTAGAAGATATTCGGGTTTGTCGCACCTTTCCCCCCCTTTCTTTCTT
>NW_015342299.1:0-209 GCF_001447785.1 Gekko japonicus
AACTGCCTCTGTCAAAGCAGGTACATGAAGACAATAATCTTTTTCAGCCACCCTTCCCCCAGCAGTTATTCAGAGGTATGCTGCCTCTGGCCATGGAGGTTCCCATTTACTCAGTGTCTGCCTACTTTACACTGATTTGCTTCAGGAGCTCCTGCATGTTGCTGAGGATTCTGGGATGTATTCTGGGACATACTTGTAGTTACACAGGG
>NW_015342300.1:0-209 GCF_001447785.1 Gekko japonicus
CACTGCCAATTGTCCAAGGTGAGAAAGAACTGACATACTATTTCCCCTTGTCATGGAATTCTACAGTGGTCCAAGTGCCTGTCTGTTACATCTGTCTTTGTCTGGGAAAGACACCATGTAATAGACATCTGGCTGCTGCAAGCTTCACTTCTGACATTTGGAGGAAATTCAAGTCTTGCTGTTTTCCAGCATGACACAGGAATGCTAAA
>NW_015342301.1:0-209 GCF_001447785.1 Gekko japonicus
CCCCCCTGGCAATCACATGCAAGTTCTTAAAACATCAGGGTGAAGAATAAACTGGTCATCCAAGTCTGTAGCTTTTTGACCTCTGGCTGTATGAAGCATCTTAAGCTTGCTGAGATCATGCAGCAACAAACTGACCGAGCAGCATTTACCCATTCTAGCCAACAAGGAGGAGCTTGACTATGCTCCAGGAGGCATATTTGCCTTTGAGT
>NW_015342302.1:0-209 GCF_001447785.1 Gekko japonicus
CTGTGTGGGCAATGCAGGCATTTGATTTCCCCACTTGTCACGGAGTTAATGCTGAGCCTCCAAAGGTGGCCAGGGTAGCTGTGCCCAACAGTCCTTCCAAAAGGTACTTGGGCTTTCTTTAGTCTGTAATGGAAAACAGTTCCTTAGTTGGAAATCATTTGTCCAGAATGTCGAAGGGTGGCCTTGGTGAATATCTGAGATGAGAGAAG
>NW_015342303.1:0-209 GCF_001447785.1 Gekko japonicus
GCACAAATGAGGATCAGCATGAATAACTTTAATGGAACTGGACCTGGACAAATATGAATTTGCTAGTATACAGACATTTCAAGATTATTTTACATGTGATATACGACAGAATTTGCAAGATTCTTGCTAGGTCAAATGTTTTCCAGACCATGGTGCTGTTGCCAGTGGAACAGACCCTGAGCAAGAGAGATGCCTCAAATTAGTGCTAT
>NW_015342304.1:0-209 GCF_001447785.1 Gekko japonicus
ACCATAACATGTAATCAGTTTCTATACAGGACTCACTACTAATTTAGTTACAAGGTTTCAGGAGGACCCCCTACCCCCCCTCTGTTTTTGAAAAAGTGGCATGATGCTTCCAGCAAATACCAGGGAGTGATGTCACCATGTGTGATGGCGCTGATGGCGCAACGTCACTTCCAGTAAATACCCAGAAGTGATGTCACCATGTGCCATGG
>NW_015342305.1:0-209 GCF_001447785.1 Gekko japonicus
TTTTTCTACAAAAAAAGCCCTGACAACTATCATCTAATACATTCATACATATTCAACAATGTCCACATGGGACTCCTTAAACAGCTCATTTATTGAATATGTATGAGTGTTATTAGATGTTAGCTCTTTATATTACAAACTTTGGACTAAATGATCTCTCCTCTTTTCCAGTGAATTTTTAAAAATGACTCCTCACCTATACTTGAACT
>NW_015342306.1:0-209 GCF_001447785.1 Gekko japonicus
GGGGGGCTTGCTTTTATACAGGGGAGAGGAGAAATAGCACGGAGTTCCTTTAAAAGTGGAGCTTGGAAAGTACAGTACCGTGGTACTGGCAAAGGAGGATGACCTAGAAGACCTCTCCTGCCTACCCATTCTCCCCTGTGTGATGCCACCCCCGTGGCCCTTTTCCTTCTGTTGCATTTGTTTCAGTTTTGGAGCAAGGGTGAGAAAAA
>NW_015342307.1:0-209 GCF_001447785.1 Gekko japonicus
CGGGGGGGGGGGCATGTTGGGAATCTCTGTATTAAGTGATGTGGTGAGACGTTGAGAGTGTTGGCCTGCCCACGGAGATCAAATCTTGACTCTGCCTTGAAGTTCACTGGTTGATCTTGGGCCGCTCTTTCCCATCTACCTCAGAGGGCTGTGATGAGAGTACCAGGTGGTAGGGTTGTTAACCTCCAGGTGTTGGCTGGAGATCTCCC
>NW_015342308.1:0-209 GCF_001447785.1 Gekko japonicus
GTGGACGCCTACTCCAAGTGGTTGGAAATTAGCCCCATCTTCACCACCTCAACCAAGGTGGTGATCCGCGTGCTCTGCCGGATCTTCGCGACACACGGCCTGCCGGACACCCTCGTCTCCGATAACGGGGCTGCCTTCACATCAGGGGAATTTCAGGAGTTCCTCCAGAGGAACCTAATTTGGCACATCCACTCGGCGCCCTTCCACCC
>NW_015342309.1:0-209 GCF_001447785.1 Gekko japonicus
AAAATCTGCACCGCCAGTCAAATCTCCAGATCAGAAATCTTGCTGGGCAAAAGCCTCATGTGCCCCCCCCCCACTGTCTAGGAACAGTTGGCGAGCACCAGGAAGGGTGTTGGCATGCGTCGTGGGGCCCGCGGGAACCGTGTTTGGGACCCCTGCTGTAATCAAGCATCCCGTTTCCCAGTGGCCAGCTTGATGCGCCTCAGAATCCT
>NW_015342310.1:0-209 GCF_001447785.1 Gekko japonicus
GCAAAGTCTTTTAATTTGTTCAGTGTCATGCTGATGAAATTTATTTGTCCTTCGTTCGGGACGTATATGGTGGCAATGGTTATTTTTCTGTTCTCCAATAAACCTTTTATAAAAAGGAATCTACCGGAGGGATCAGCTAGTTTGTTGTCTAGTTGAAAGCGTATTGTATTTGCTAAGATTATTGCCACCCCTCTAGATTTTGAACTCCC
>NW_015342311.1:0-209 GCF_001447785.1 Gekko japonicus
TTGCTCTGGCAGTGGCAGCCACTAATATGTGCTACATTACATCCCTGCGCAAAAGAATTCACATTTATTTGGGGAATACGTCCACTGTGCTGAACAGCAATATTTTGGTGGCTTCTTCTTTTTGTGATGCTAATTTGGATTACGGAGGAAGGGGGCAGGGTACAGCCTTGCGCAGACTTTTCAGATCTCAGAGGCTAAGCAGGGTCAGT
>NW_015342312.1:0-209 GCF_001447785.1 Gekko japonicus
CTTTTAAAGAATTCCTGTACTTCTATTCTTGTCTTTTCCACAAAACCTTTATCTCTAAATAAGTTGGTATTCACGCTCCATCTATTCCTTTTCTTAATTTCTTTAAAGGAAAATGTTATCGGGTTGTGATCAGCAAATGTCCTGGGTAAGATTTCTGCCTCTGTCATTTCACTTAGCATTGTTAAGTTAATCCAGGCCATATCTATACG
>NW_015342313.1:0-209 GCF_001447785.1 Gekko japonicus
AGAGTTCTTTGAATGCTTGACTGAATATATAAATGCAGAGCACTATTTCTACCTCCCCCCGCAGTTGTGGCAGTTCAAGTTATCCAGTGGATGAGCTTTTCCCCATTACTGTGAATAGGTACAGTCTTAATTTACCCTTTTATCTGAAAATCCAGATTTTCTTCCTGGGATTGCACCTTCACATATATTATAAAATTGCCTGTATGTAT
>NW_015342314.1:0-209 GCF_001447785.1 Gekko japonicus
CACAGCTTAGAGGGAACATTGGCTGCACCTCCTATCGATTAATGGGAGCCCCAGCGCCAGCCAGCCAGCTAGTGAATCAGCTCTTGGAAAGCCGACTCGCTGGCTAGCACCGATGCAGTGAGGCACTGGGGCGGGCCATTCTTTAATGGCCCGCCCCGGTGCCTCACTGCATCTGCTCCAGCCAGCATGCCAGCTCTCCAAGAGCTCTC
>NW_015342315.1:0-209 GCF_001447785.1 Gekko japonicus
TTGTCATTCAGCAATTTCCCTTTCCAATTTCAAAGAGAAGCATGTTTCTTATGCACACGGTGTGATAGCACCACTGGAGGGGACATAGAGCAAGGAAGGCACGTAAGAAGAGGGACGACTCAAAGTCGGAATCCCATTTCATTGCACAAGTGAACACATGAAGCTGCATTATACTGTTCAGTCAAACCCTTGGTCTATCAAGGTCAGCC
>NW_015342316.1:0-209 GCF_001447785.1 Gekko japonicus
AGGAGGGCTCCGTTTGCTCTCATATCTGCGGGGCAGAGGGTGCGAGTTCCCCTTCCACCTGTTAGCCGGGAAGCACAAAAAAAGGGAGGTCTACAAGGGACCGGAGCCAACTTTGTGAATGTGTGAAGAAGCCCTTGAGTGTTTCTGCAACCAGATTGTCAGGAATGGTACCGGCGGTGTTTGGATTCGTTAAGTTTTAACGGCCTTTA
>NW_015342317.1:0-209 GCF_001447785.1 Gekko japonicus
GTGGATCAAAGGATTCAATCTTTAGAAGACACTGTATCAAGATTAGAACTGGAGAAAGCCTCCTATATATTAAGGTTTCAAAATATAGTAGAGGAAGAGGAGGAAAACCTGAAACAAGAGTTGGCTAACCTGATAACTGAGTTTATCGAGGCTGAAGATAGAATTGAAGTTAGCAAAGACATTGACTCAACTTTCCGTATGAATTCTAC
>NW_015342318.1:0-209 GCF_001447785.1 Gekko japonicus
AGCTTGGAGAAAAACCTATACAGGATGAGAAATGACAAATCCCTTTGTGAGATCTGCATCCCCTCTAAAAGTAGAAGAAATCCCAAAATAGTGAAATGAAAGTTTTTTTCCCCAACAGAAAAAGGAAGATTTTATAAATACTAAAATTTGTTCTGCTTTATATACTTCTCTTTATTTTTTAGTTATGTTTTCTAAGAAATCATTGAAAC
>NW_015342319.1:0-209 GCF_001447785.1 Gekko japonicus
ACTATACAAAAACACTTGTCATCCTAGCTTTGAGTAGTTAGCCCAAGCTCTGCCCCACTTTGCTACGCTCTGGAATTGGCCTGCCTGCTGAGATGTGTCCCAAGATAAGACCAGGAATGAAATTCAGACTGGTTATAGTGCTCTGTTCACATCCGAAATCAATCTTAAATCTGGAATTTTTTTATTATAATGCCAGCAACTGGAGATGC
>NW_015342320.1:0-209 GCF_001447785.1 Gekko japonicus
GTATATAGGTGCAATTATTAATCTTGTGGAGTACAGTTAGGGAAAGCAATAATTTATTAACCTTTTCTTCAAAAACCCCTTCCACGTTAGCTATGTTGTTTATCCAAATCTCTTTTTTTGTTACTGTAATGTGACTCTTAAGTCAGTGTGGCTTAGTAATTAGAATGAGGGAGTAGGAGCTGGGAAACCTAGGTTCCAATCTCTATTGA
>NW_015342321.1:0-209 GCF_001447785.1 Gekko japonicus
CCCTTGGAAAACGTATCTGCTGAGTCATGTTCTCCCTTTGCTGCCCTGCCCGTTTCTCTTGACTTGCGCACCTCTAAAAAGTAGACCGCGAGGCCCAGAACATTTTCCACTGGGATTTCCAAATGTCACTTTTCAAGCAACTGAATTTCAAGCAACTGAAAAAATTAGTTACAGTACAGTTCAGATTCCAATGGTTAATATGTGAAGGC
>NW_015342322.1:0-209 GCF_001447785.1 Gekko japonicus
AAAGAGTCCTCATTCATAAAAGCTTTTTGTCACCATTTCAATTGTGACAACCCAGAGTTGCCACAGGAAAGCAGGTGGTCAGGGAGGGTGTGAGGGGGTGTAAGAACGGGGACACGGAGAAGGCACCCTGGCCAGAAACAAACTGGTGACGACTGATGGGGCTAGCCGCAGAGGGTTAAATTCATGGTCCTGAACAAGAGGTAATGGTA
>NW_015342323.1:0-209 GCF_001447785.1 Gekko japonicus
TACTATGCTATCCCTGTTAACTTTAGAACCCCCTTCATAGGGAGATCAGTCTGCCTTTCCATATCTTTGTCTTGTGCCAGCAGGTAAATACTCTGTTTTGTTTGACATGTCCCTAGTAACTCTTATTGGCCCTCCTCCCTGGTTGTGTTTTGTGTTTGCAAATATATATTTTTGATTGAGTTGTTTAAATGTTTTATATATACCTTATT
>NW_015342324.1:0-209 GCF_001447785.1 Gekko japonicus
GCAGGCAATGGTGTCTCGGGGTGTTGCCACTCTGTGGGGAAAGATTGGCTCTCTGGCAGATCAGGGCTCTGGGGTAGGGGGCCGGCTTCTTCGGCACCAAGGTCTTGCACGGAGAAGGATGCAGGAGAGAAGGTCATCGCGGGATGGCTCTGTTCCTCAGATGCTGTTAATCCTGCAAGAAGAGGCAAGAAAGTTGGGAAAAGAACTCT
>NW_015342325.1:0-209 GCF_001447785.1 Gekko japonicus
TGTAGCAACCCTGAATTTCCTTGGTGGTCCACCATCCAAGTACTACCAATAGCCAACCCTACCTGACTCCCAAGCCTTGACAAGCTTGGTCCAAAATGGGCTATTCAAGGTGTCACGGTTATGGTGATACTCTCTCAGAAGCTTCTCCTAGTTATTTGGAAACAGCTACATCTCTACCCATTTCTTTCTTTCTTTCTTTCTTTTTTAAC
>NW_015342326.1:0-209 GCF_001447785.1 Gekko japonicus
TATTATAGCTCTGTAATCCGCCTTGAGTCTCTGGGAGAAATGAAATGAAGTAAATAAGTAAAGGAAATGTTAAGCAAGTTTGTGGAGGTGAAGAGAACATTCTGAAAGACATCTACTCAGAATCGTACTCAGATCTATTCAATACGGCTGACTCCTCTGAAAGTGCTGTACTGTAAGTACATATTGGATGTATTATGCATGCACTCCTG
>NW_015342327.1:0-209 GCF_001447785.1 Gekko japonicus
CTCAGGAAGTGTTCTGCATGCTTGAAAGGGTGATGCAAACATCTGCTGTAAACAGGGATGGTTTTGTGGCGTCACTGTACTGGGTATCCTATTACATGCGGTTTCAATGCGGGGTATGACTGCTGCTATGTGACGGTATTTGAGAGCAAAGACGCGTCAGTGGGAATGGAAGGCAGCTTGGTAGAGCCAGTTTGGTTAAGTGCGCGGAC
>NW_015342328.1:0-209 GCF_001447785.1 Gekko japonicus
GTGAACACTGGGCCAGGAGGAAGGCCGCAGGAGTGAGAAGTAGCCGCACACGTGCACCCATGGAGACATGTGGGGGTTTCTCTGCTGTGATGCTGAGTGCTGGCCTTCTGCCACATCTCTGGTGACACAGGCAGCTGCCGCCGTGCCCATTCCAAGCCAGCCTGCGGCTATACCACCAAGGATGGCTCAGGGTGGGAAAGCCAATGCGC
>NW_015342329.1:0-209 GCF_001447785.1 Gekko japonicus
TGCCAGGTGCCTGCTAATGGCAGGCAAACACCTGGCAATTACAGCCACTGTTTTCTGATGCTCAGCTGGTATGCAGGTGGAAGCAGGCTGACCAAACCCGGGGGGAGGGGGGATGATCATCATCACTGTGTGATGACATCACTTCTGGCAAGACCTGGAAGCAGTGGCATCAAGACAGATCGATGCTCTAGCACATGGGTGTCAAACAT
>NW_015342330.1:0-209 GCF_001447785.1 Gekko japonicus
AAGGCAGCTTAAGGCAAGCCTCTATGGAGACCCATGAACATGCCTTACTGCCTGTCATATGCCTTACTGCCTGTCGTCACTGGAAACAAACCCCTTATTAGATGGGTGCCTCTAGAACAAGACCTCATCTTTCTACCCTTCTTACTTACCTCAGAGATTGATGTACTGGATACATCTCCTCTCAGCCCGCCACATCAAGTCCAAAGAGT
>NW_015342331.1:0-210 GCF_001447785.1 Gekko japonicus
AGCCATGGAATGTTGATAGCAGCGAGAGCCAAATAAACTGACAGGCGAGGCTCCAACCAAAAGTGAATGCCAAAGTGGACAAATTCATGGAAGACCAGTCTGTCAGCAGCTATGAACCCTGATGTCTTCTTAGACAACTCTGTATCCAAAGGCAGTATATCTCTGATTATTTCAAAGTTTGAAATAGTGGCACCTTTAAGACCAACAAAG
>NW_015342332.1:0-209 GCF_001447785.1 Gekko japonicus
AGCCGCTTTGGGTCTCCATTGGGGAGGAAGGCGGGGTACAACATGAATTAAATCAATACACAAAAACGCAATGCGATCATCTGTAGGTAATGTCAAAGTCTGTATTTGAGACCCTGCTTTGAATGTGCAGCCCAGGCCAAATGCCCCTCCAGGCCCCACTGTGATAGGACCTGACTGTCAGAAAACTCTTAGTTTCCACCCCAGGTGGG
>NW_015342333.1:0-209 GCF_001447785.1 Gekko japonicus
CTTAATGTTATGCCAGCAACGTGACATCACTTCCTGTTGGTTTCTGCCCCCATCTGGCACCCGGAACATGCAGAGAAAGTCATGGTCACAGGCATGAGTGAACCAGCATGTCTTTTTCTTAGACGCTCATCCGGTTTCCTTTGCAGTGTCTAGAGAAAAGGTGACCACCCCTTCTCAGCCGTGTTCCCTCTAAGCTTAGGTAGTCTGAG
>NW_015342334.1:0-209 GCF_001447785.1 Gekko japonicus
CAAGTTGTGTGCAGATTGGCTTTGGGAGGAGGATCAGCTGGGGTGGTGCAAAGCTGTCAGTTCCAACTGTCCCGGCCAATCCTGAGCTGGCCCCTCTTGCATCTTGGCTTAATCCAGCTTGGTTTAATCCAAGATTTTTGCCTCACCCTGGGATACAGGCTGAATTGACCAACCTGTACAGAGGTAATGGGAGTACATTTATCTGATAC
>NW_015342335.1:0-209 GCF_001447785.1 Gekko japonicus
ATGACCTCTTAGTGTCCACACCATCCCAAATCCCTTCAAGGGAGAGTGGCACAAAGATTTAACAACAAAAAAGCATTACCTTGCATATTTTCAGCCCCATCCAGGGGTGTGGCCAGAAAAATTTTGTTGGTAGGATGTGGGGAGATCCAGGGGGGGCAACCCGGCCACGCCTGCTGCTCCTTGGTGTAGTGGTTAAATGCATGAACTCT
>NW_015342336.1:0-209 GCF_001447785.1 Gekko japonicus
TTTGGTCTGTGTGAACTAGTCCAAAGCCAACACAAATTCTGAGCTAGCAAGAAAATCCAGAACTCATTTAGCACATCCAGACTCAAGAGTCATTCAGACAATCACACTACAGTCCAAAATGACATGTGCTTCTGGAGGTCCATGAGTGGGATTCCAGATGTACTATTTAGATATGTAACATAGCTGCATGGGGAACAATATGAATCGGG
>NW_015342337.1:0-209 GCF_001447785.1 Gekko japonicus
CCTGCATGGCTCAACTAACTGCTTCTACCATTTCAATAAAACCTAGGCAGGATCAGTACTGACTTGTACCAATGTCTGCAGTTCATGTCCTTATGCAGATATGCCTCCAGCTGGTGTTGCCATCCTTTCAAAAGAGTTTCCACATCCACAGGGAGTTTCTCTTTTTAAAAGTATGCCAGATGGGAAGTCAAAAGGTAACCGGAATAACA
>NW_015342338.1:0-209 GCF_001447785.1 Gekko japonicus
GATTTCTGATCTAGTGCATGTATCAATCTGTGGCATTTTTACCCCTCCTCTGAGGAGCTCAGAGCAGCATACAGATAAACCCCTTCCTCTTTTTATCCCCACAATCACACTGTGATGAGATCAGTCAGTCTGAAGGAGAGTGACCAACGCAAGGCTTTATGGAACAGCTTGGAGTCATCATTCATCTACCTACCTACCTACCTACCTAC
>NW_015342339.1:0-209 GCF_001447785.1 Gekko japonicus
ACTGTGATGCTGCAGCAAGGGATGCTGGAGCATAACTCTCAGCTCATGGACTTCACCTTTTGTGACTGCTGTCTGCATTTCAGAGCTGGCTCGGCAGGTATCAACAGATTTGGAGATTCTAGAAGCCATTTAATGCCCAGCTTTGCAGTGTGGCTGTCAGCAGGGCCAATCTGTCTATTGGGGTTACAGGACTACTTGTGTCTGGAGGG
>NW_015342340.1:0-209 GCF_001447785.1 Gekko japonicus
GCTCCACCTCTCCGGAAATCTCCAGGCATTTCCCCACCCAGTTATTTCCCCACCCCTCCCTGATTTCCTAGCTTCTACATACCTCATTCAGGATTGCCTGCCTCCCAATGGAGCCTGTACATCACTTGGAATTATAATTGATCACCAGGCTACAGGGATCAGTTCTTCTTAGGCTTGCCAAGAAACCCCCGCCCCAGAGGCCCATTCCC
>NW_015342341.1:0-209 GCF_001447785.1 Gekko japonicus
AACATATCTTTATATTGTACCCAATCTTCACCTCTGGACGTCGAAAAAGGCTTTATTACCTCTGCGGGTACAATCCACAGTGGCCTTTCTTCTGAGAAATACCTTTTATATTTAGTCCATACATCAAATTACGTTCTTCTAATGTAATGGTGCTTAAAAAAACCATCTGCTTTTGTTTTATCATACCATAAATAGGCATGCCAACCAAA
>NW_015342342.1:0-209 GCF_001447785.1 Gekko japonicus
ATTTATTTGGGAATTGTATGAAGCAATACAGTATAATTTTGGTTGAGAATTTATTGAAGATATATAATTTATATGGCCATTTGTGAGTGTTTATGGTACTCTATATGTGCAGTCAGATCTGATTTAATAATAATGTGTACCTGAACTACTCGGGAAAAATGTATGAAGTAATACAGTATAACTTTTGTTAAGAATTTAATGTAGACAAA
>NW_015342343.1:0-209 GCF_001447785.1 Gekko japonicus
CAGAAGTCAGCTGTGACTTGGCACCACTTAACACAATTTAAGGGAACTATGAAGAGTCCCTAACCCCCTTAAGCATGCAGGCACCCCTGTCCTTCCACTCCTCCGCCTTCCTCATGACCCGCTTCCGAGAGAATTATGACCCACTTGTGTGTTCTGGCCCAGAGTTCTGAGAACCTCTGCTTCAAGCTTTGCCTACTGTCCAGACATTA
>NW_015342344.1:0-209 GCF_001447785.1 Gekko japonicus
GTTTCTTCTATAAACTCTAAACTGAGTACCTTTATAGGCCAAAACTGGTTCTTACCTGCCAAAGGAAAAAATACTTACCAAACTTGGAGAGAAGCAAACCTCACGAGAAATATCGATGTACTTCAAGCCGGGAAATTGCCTCCTAGACCGGACCTAGAAAGGAAGCACAATATAAAAATTAACTGGTTTGAATATCTACAATTTCAAAA
>NW_015342345.1:0-209 GCF_001447785.1 Gekko japonicus
CAAATTAAAACATACATAATAAAATCACTCCCTCAGCAACAATGTATGATGGGTTACTTGTCTGTTTTTTAAAAAATGGAAGTTTAATAATGTTTTTACAAAATCTTTCCTCATCATCCTCTTTATTACAGATGAATGACTATTTTACTCAAAGAAGAAATTTCTTATTACAGTATTTTTCCCCCCCCCCCCCAAGTCGGAATAAAGAG
>NW_015342346.1:0-209 GCF_001447785.1 Gekko japonicus
AAAAAACCCAACCTTAATTAGCACTTAAGGAAAGCAAGTCAACTTGTAAGAAACGCCCCCCCCCCATGCTTAGGCAAGTCCAAAATGGTGGCCAAGGTCTCATAATGCTCCATTGCAAAATATCCTATTTTCTCTTAAAGGTGTAATGTTTACATAAGCATGCAGGAATATCTAACTTTATGATGTATGTTTTAAAACCTTTTCACTTT
>NW_015342347.1:0-209 GCF_001447785.1 Gekko japonicus
TGTATCATAGAAACCTTGTTCTTGGATTCCCCTCTGGACCTGAAGCCATGAGTGCTGCCTAACGTGTGCCTGAACCTTGGAGCTGGATTTTGACCAGCTCTGACATCGAGAAACTAACTCTGTGTGCTTATAGTGTGTCAGCAGTCAGGGCACACCTTTTCTGGAGTCCAGTAGTAATTCTGGGCAATGTTCCCTCTATTTCCCCCCCC
>NW_015342348.1:0-209 GCF_001447785.1 Gekko japonicus
CACTGGTCTGATCTTCTGTTCTTATTGACAGAAGCTCTCTGGGGTTTCAGGCAGAAACCAACCCTTGCTGCCACAGAGACCCTTTATCTGTTGATGGGTCCTTCTGCAGGCCAAACAGACGTTCTGTCACAGAGCTAGGGCTGCTTCCCAGTGATGTGATGGAGACTCTGGGGTCTGGACCAGGAATTTCATCACCAACGCCTTGCGTG
>NW_015342349.1:0-209 GCF_001447785.1 Gekko japonicus
GCTGATTACGGGGCAGGCAGTTAACTGCTCGCAAAACCTCTCTGCTTTGAGCAGCTGCTGCTCAACAAGCACAGAGCCAACGGGGGTGGCTTTTTCTGACCACTCTCCTGGGAGCGGAGAAGAGGACCAGGGTCGGTTTCCGCAGCTGAGAGAGGCGTGTGCGAAGGGGGCTGGTGGCTTATTTTAGTGCCAGTTTGGTGTAGTGGTTA
>NW_015342350.1:0-209 GCF_001447785.1 Gekko japonicus
AACTGCACAGATTGCCAGGTGTTACTGAGAACCATTAATTCCTGGGAGGCTGCACTGACAGTTTGGGGAGAGTCGGAAGAAGGAAGTGGTAGCAAGTGGGCCTCACTAGAGATTGTTGTGGAACCAGGCTAAGGGGTATGGCTACTGCTGTAGGAAGCCCCCCAGTGTCTGAAAATGAAGAAGATGAAGGAGAGTTGGATTTATACCCC
>NW_015342351.1:0-209 GCF_001447785.1 Gekko japonicus
GGGTTTATGTCACTGCTTAGGACAACCCTGTTAAGAGAGCAATCCTGTCTCTACTCAGCATCCTACTCAAACTTAGTCAGTGGCATTTATTGGCAGAAAAGTCATTAAAACTCTTCTGGCTACCAAGAGCTCAGCACAGAGGCTCTGGGTGGGAGGAGAAGCAGAACATGATTGGATGTCAGTGTAATGATTTCAAGTTACACATGTGT
>NW_015342352.1:0-209 GCF_001447785.1 Gekko japonicus
AAGGAGATACTTGTGGGATACTCCATGGATAGACCAAAGCAAGATACACCAAAGATACACAGAGCAGGATCAAGGAGACAACCGAACACAGCGGCTTTTTTCTGATCATTACCGCACTTTAATGGATTCAGAGCATGGTACAGAAGGACGCACAGAGGCGCGGGGGGGGGGGGAAGGGTGGTTTTTTTTTTACATGGACTGTCCTCTCC
>NW_015342353.1:0-209 GCF_001447785.1 Gekko japonicus
GTGGAGACTGGGCTGGCAGGATCACTAAGCCGTTACCACTGGGGGGGCGCTCCCTGGTGGCTTTACACATCCTGCAATTGCTGCTGTACCTGACAGACAACTGCGTAGGTGTAGGAGGTGAGGGAGGTGTTTGAAGCCATGGGGAGGCTGGGCTAGCAGCACTGCTGCACTTCACAGTGCTTGTTGGTCATTCCTGATTTCCTCAACTG
>NW_015342354.1:0-209 GCF_001447785.1 Gekko japonicus
AATCAAACCCGGTTCTCCAGATTAGAATGGGCTTTCTTGGAATATCCAACGCACTTCACTAAGCCTGGAAGAAGCTGTTCCCCTGAACTAGGCACACTGCCCCTTTCACGTGGCTTCTTGGCATGGGCCAATCCCCCCCAAGGGATCTAACCAAACTGGCTATCAGATGATGGATCTGCATGTAAACTCAACTGCATCCAGAGTTTGTT
>NW_015342355.1:0-209 GCF_001447785.1 Gekko japonicus
GAAGAATTTTACACTCAATTATATTCCACCACTAACCCAGATCAAGCAACTATTGATTCCTTTCTTAGGTCTTTGACAAACCTACCAAAGCTAACAAATGAACATCGGGAAGTGATGGAAGCCCCATTTGTACTGCAAGAACTAGAAACTGCCATAAAATCTTTGAAAAATAATAAAGCCCCTGGCCCTGATGGCTTTACCAACGAATT
>NW_015342356.1:0-209 GCF_001447785.1 Gekko japonicus
ACCATCCTCATTCCTGAGGCTCAGGATTTGTTTTTCATAAGCCTCTATGCCCTCAATTTTTCTTAGTTGTTGGTTCCTCTAGATATTCCTACTAGTGTAGAAGTATGAAGTACGTGGACCTCACCTTGTTAAGGGCAGTAATGTTCTTAGCTAATGGGCAATAGCAGTGGCTACTCTAGACACTATAGACTATTCTTTTTAATAAAAGG
>NW_015342357.1:0-209 GCF_001447785.1 Gekko japonicus
TGCCCAAAAATAGCCCTGGCCCCTCCTACTTCCTAAAGACACAACCAATCAGATCTCCAATAGTCACCAGGTTGGGGCTCCGTGTTGCAGAGCATCTAAGGGCCCAGTTTAGCAGGGGTACCATCTCCTTGTCCACCCACCTCCTGTTTGGATCAGACTTTCGGCTGCAGGTGGGGAAATCAGGCGTGAATGCCTCCTTTGTGGGAAAA
>NW_015342358.1:0-209 GCF_001447785.1 Gekko japonicus
GTTCTGCGAGCTCTTTTTCACTGGAATGAAGGGTGCCTTTCTCTCACCCAATAGTACATTAGGACGCCATGCTCTCTAGTGCCGGTGTTTTGAGAAAGGAAATATTTTGTAAATATCTGGTTTCCTCCCCTTCCCCAATTTGTCCACCTGAGCAAGCATCACTCGTGCCAGAAGTATCAGTACTCAGCAAGGGCTTCCCAGCGGCTTTT
>NW_015342359.1:0-209 GCF_001447785.1 Gekko japonicus
CCATTCAAGTCGAAAAGGCACACAGCCTTTTAAAAGGGTTACTTCCCTTCTGGTGAGTCAGACCAAGAGGCTTAACAAGTGGAATATTGTGCACAAGGCAGACATTTTGTGACACTTTTTTTTTCCCGGTGGCACAAAGGGAAACCTTTGGAAGGAAGCCTGAATACATGTCAACCAAGCAGGGCTTCTGGAGTTCTGTCCCTGCTGGT
>NW_015342360.1:0-209 GCF_001447785.1 Gekko japonicus
GGGGGGGAGAAGAGAGAGGGAGACAGAAATCAGACTCAAGGAAGACATTTGCGGTCTAAATTGGGGCATACGCGGGTTGCTTTGTTGTTCCGCAAGCCAGGATGAGTAAGCAGGCCCATTAACATGAGAAGAGACACATTTGGGCCTTCCGTAGACAGCCTCGGCTTTTATCAAGAAAATCGAGATGGGGGGGAAAGAAATTCTCCACA
>NW_015342361.1:0-209 GCF_001447785.1 Gekko japonicus
TGGCTGGAGTTTCTTGCCTCTTTCAATGGCATCTCGTTTTGGAGGGATGATCTTAGATTGGAAGCAGAGCTCCAGGTTCATTCTGACGCGGCTGGATCGTCTGGCTTTGGGGTATATTTCCGGAGGCACTGGTGCGCTGAGAATTGGCCTTTAGACTGGGTTGAGGCAGGCCTGACAGCCGACCTGACCTTTTTGGAATTTTTTCCTAT
>NW_015342362.1:0-209 GCF_001447785.1 Gekko japonicus
CTGCTTAGCTTCCAAGCTCTGACAAGCCCGGCCTAAACTGCCCTCCACTTCTTGCTACGATTAGGGTTCTCTGGAGTCAGCCTATCCACAGCGGAGGAGCTGTTGCTGGTTACCACCCAAGCAGCAACGCCAGAACTGAGATCAGAACTCCCGTTAATCAATTTCACTTTAGTCTTGTGTGTATTTGTTGGGTATTACAAGTTGAAAAC
>NW_015342363.1:0-209 GCF_001447785.1 Gekko japonicus
GGTCTAGAGTTGCTTTCTAAAATTAGTATAGATGCACTGGACTCTGATCACGTACTGGAACTTGTTTGTTTCAGAGAAGAGATACTTTTGGGGAAGAAGAAAGTGCTCACTAAGAAACATGCCTATGGGTGCCAATGATACCCCATGAGTGCCAGTTGCAAAAAACAATACACCTATTGGCTGTAATCATCTTCTCCCTTCTTTTCCAA
>NW_015342364.1:0-210 GCF_001447785.1 Gekko japonicus
AGGATACCTATTTCATTATTTTCTGTTCTCTCTTGTTAATTGATGATGATGACAACGACGACTACTACTACATTCATAGTCTGCCTTTCTCACTGAGACTCAAAGTGGATTACACAATGCAATCAATAGGATGACTGCAGAATGGGTGTAGTGTGTATAGTATGTGTAAAAGGTGTAAAAGACCTGCTCGAAAGCCAGTCGAATCCGACT
>NW_015342365.1:0-209 GCF_001447785.1 Gekko japonicus
AAACATCCCCACATGGTGATAAATGGGAGAAGGAGAAGGGATCATTTGGTGATACTGCCATGGAGATTAAATATCCTGGCCTGGAGCCCTGGAAGCCAGAAGTGCACAACATGATATGATTGGTTAGATGCAAGCTTGGCAGAAAGTGGGGGACTCAACCCCACAATACAGGATTGGTCAAACAGAATCCATCCCAGCTGGGAGGGAAA
>NW_015342366.1:0-209 GCF_001447785.1 Gekko japonicus
TGCCTGCAGTTCCTCTGGCCTGGTCTTGGCCTCGGTCTCCTGAGGGAGACTGACACAGGCCTATGTTCTCCGCTTCAGCCAAGACCCCAGCAGGCATCGCCTCAACCTTCTTAATCTTTCTGGGAGGGGGAAAGATAACTGCTCTGGTGGTTCTGACATCACTTATAGCTAGAGTTGTCGGTCAACCTCCAGGTGGGGCCTAGAGATCT
>NW_015342367.1:0-209 GCF_001447785.1 Gekko japonicus
AGGGTAACACTACCACCAGTCCCCTTACTTAACTCGCCAGCCAGAGACTAAGGGACTGAGTTGCTAGCTCTCCCGGGTCCAAGATCAAGAGGTGAGCCCCAGAAGGTAGGACGCTTGAAAGTTGAGTTCCAGAAAACGGTTATTCTGGTAGCTGGGGCTAAAGAACTGGATTCAGAAGCCCCAAGAACACGTGGGCACTCCATGAAACT
>NW_015342368.1:0-209 GCF_001447785.1 Gekko japonicus
CAAAGACAATTGAGAAATAATGTCAGGGTAGTTATAAATGTATTGGAATTTTATGAAGTCCACCCAGACAAACAGGTTGCCCTGTTATTTTTAGACGCTGAAAAAGCATCTGACAACCTGAGTTGGGATTTCTTATTAAAGCAACTACTACACTGTGAATTTGGAGAAAAATTCTATCGCATGATTAACGCTATTTATGATAAGCAACA
>NW_015342369.1:0-209 GCF_001447785.1 Gekko japonicus
CCTGCCCAAAAATAGCCCTGCTCTTAGCCCACCTAGGTGACTGGTAGGAACTTACCAAGACAGAGGTCTTTTTCTCCAACCACTTGAGATCATCTTAGGTGGAGAGTTCAGGGACAGAACCTAGGACTTTCGAAGCAGGTGACCCGCCCTGATCTATGGCTCCTCTAAGGTTGCTCACTCCAGTTTTGGAAATTCCTGGAGATTTTAGG
>NW_015342370.1:0-209 GCF_001447785.1 Gekko japonicus
AGGATGGGGTTTGGGGAAGGGAGGGACCTGGTACATAAGCCCTACAGTCCACCTTCCTACGTAGCCATTTTGCTCAGCGGAACTGACCTCTGCGGTCTGGAGATTGGTTGGAAGACCGGGACATCTCCAGGACCCACCTGGAGACTGGCAACCCTAGTTGCACTGCAGACCAAAACAGCAAACCCTCTGCAACTCTCTTCCCAAAGCAA
>NW_015342371.1:0-210 GCF_001447785.1 Gekko japonicus
ACTCTCAAGAGTCTTCTCCAGCACCAAATTTAATTAACTAAACTGATTCAATTACTGGGACTAATTCAATTACCTGAGCTAATTAGCGGGGCTAATTCAGTTACCTGTTCCGCATGCGGCTGCCACAGCTGAGAAGCACGTGTCTCCACATGAAGGCGGGTCAGGCCCTTTGCACATTCTCAGAGGCTTGCTGGCTGGCTCCCCCTGCCC
>NW_015342372.1:0-209 GCF_001447785.1 Gekko japonicus
AACTCTCAGAAGATGTGAAATTAAGTCATATAGTCCCAAAACATATAAAATGTTTCTTGAGCAAACAAAACAGGTTTAATTTCTTTGCAGCAACCAGCCTTAGAACCTCACCTTGAATTAGCAGCAGCAACAATTCTACCATTAAAAACAGAGAAGATCCTATTCCACACATAAATCTGTATAAAATTTGCCTTATTAGTGAAAAAAAA
>NW_015342373.1:0-209 GCF_001447785.1 Gekko japonicus
TGTTGCAACGAAGCCTTGTTGGATAACAAGCAACAAACATCCATACAACACGTGAATTTGGCTGACGGCCGTGCGGCTGAAGTTCTGTGCAAAGGAGAACTAAAAATACCCGCACTGAACTATACGTTTAAAAACGTCCTGTGCGTTCCCACTCTTGAGAGTAATCTATTAAGCGTCGTCACATTAGTTAAGGCAAAGTTTGAAATAAC
>NW_015342374.1:0-209 GCF_001447785.1 Gekko japonicus
TTTTCTACGAAATGACCCCTGGATTTATTTATACAGACACTTAATGGGATTGATCCACCAAAGGCAGAAGTATCACTGCAAATGCTGGCCACACATGGTCAGGGACTCACGTTCAGCAGCCGATCTGGTGTCGAAATATGAATCTGACACATGCCCATCTCAAAGAATGAACGAGGCAGGCAGGCAGGAAGGCTCCGTTCAGGCAGAGA
>NW_015342375.1:0-209 GCF_001447785.1 Gekko japonicus
GACCACTTCTGAAAAGGTTTCCACATTTTCCATAGAAGAATTATACATGTATACACATGCATGGACCTATGAAAGTATACTGCAAAATTATACTTACTGTGACTTTCTCCTCAGATGCTGACATTGCAAGTCTTGACAAAGTTGTGGTGAGTAATGGATCAACCAAATGTTAAACTTGGGCAACAAAGGTGACTAGCAATTTTTAAAAA
>NW_015342376.1:0-209 GCF_001447785.1 Gekko japonicus
AAGCCCCAAACCGCCTTTACATTCCGCACCCAACACGCGCTTCCAAGGTTCCAGCAGGACAACAGAAGGCAGTCCTGGGGAGGAGGGAACTATAGGGGCGGCTCCACGGCCAAGCAGCCCTTTCGGAAAGGCTCCAACTTCAGCAGGTTCCCTAGACAAACCTTCACACGAACTGACAAGGGGGATAAAAATCCAAAGAACCCCAGAGC
>NW_015342377.1:0-209 GCF_001447785.1 Gekko japonicus
CACACACACACAACACCCTTGGCACAGAATGTGTGCCATACTGAGTTGAAAAGACAGGCGCAATAAGGCATAAAGAGGAGGTGAGACCGCAGCAAAATCATCGAGCCCTCTTGGGGTGGTTTAACACTTCCCAGAGTTCCCTGACGAGGCCTGATCCAGCTGCCTATCTGAATGGGGAGGAAATGTGGCTCAGTGGCAGAGCATCTGCT
>NW_015342378.1:0-209 GCF_001447785.1 Gekko japonicus
CAAAGTAGATGCTCTACCACTAAGTCATGGCCTCCATTCCAAATTCTCAGCCTAACCTACATCACAGGGCTTTTGTGAGACTACATAACTGCCATGAACTCCTTAGAGGACAAATAGAATAGAAATCTGAGAAATGGAACAGGGAGAGAGAACCAGTTAGCCTACGTTTGCTAATTAGAGGTCATGTGATTTGTTTTCATATGATGTTT
>NW_015342379.1:0-209 GCF_001447785.1 Gekko japonicus
CCTCTAAGCTGAGTTAGTGTGAGCGATCTGGCTCCCGTCCTGTCCTGAGTGTGGACGGAAGCCACTCCCTTCTAAGCAGCCCTGGAGCAGTGGGATTCTGCTTGACTCTCTTGCACCTTGACTCCAGTGAGTCCTTCCTGGCAACTAACGGAAGGACATCAGAGAAGCCAAACGTTGGACCAGGCCGGTGGCCCCTCCAGTCCAACACT
>NW_015342380.1:0-209 GCF_001447785.1 Gekko japonicus
AGCTTTCAGTCCAAAGTGGACACCAAAAGTGTGTGGGGGGGAATAGAATGATTATATTGAAGTTAATTGATCTGACATATGGTGTTGGATCATCAAAAAGACAAATCTGTATCAGCACAGGACTGAGGCCTGGGAAATCATCTTTCACTACCACCTTTCTCTCCAGGAAGCCCTCGGTGCAAAGTGGATGCCAGATAAAGGGAGGGAGG
>NW_015342381.1:0-209 GCF_001447785.1 Gekko japonicus
CCCCAAACAGTGATTTTTGTGTATATTTTTGGTTCAGGAGTTCTGTTATACACACCCCTAAATTTCATCCGAGAAAACATGTATTAATATAGACATGGGGCTTTTACAATAAGCAACCAGGGCTGGGCCAGTTACATCAACTTTTTCAATCAAACATTCCCAGTGGATATAGTCAAACCAAGGTCTCACTGCAAGGAGGTTCTTCTCAT
>NW_015342382.1:0-209 GCF_001447785.1 Gekko japonicus
ATCTTTGGGCCTTGCCAGAAACATATTTCAACACATTACTGCCCAAGCAACACTTTATGGTGCTAAATAGCAAACATTGTAAGACTCCATCCGTATACCTTGCTTAATTGCATGGGAGGCAAAGTGCAAAGCATGGTGAAACGAGGAGCAGGCGGTGTCAATAGCCATGGATGGCCCAGTCAGATTAAAAGTGTATGAGATCCGGTTAG
>NW_015342383.1:0-209 GCF_001447785.1 Gekko japonicus
CTTCTCTGATAGGGCTCAGAGAGACAGAGAGAAAGAAAGAGATGAAAAATTATAGTAAAGCATGCAAACAACTTTAAAAAGACAGAAATGCTGAGTCCTTGAAAAAAAATCTTGTATTTGCTAAATTGTGGAAACATTTCTTTGTTCTGGTTTACATATAAGAAAAATGTTCTGGATCAGGTTGTAAGTAGGCAGAAATTATTGGTCTC
>NW_015342384.1:0-209 GCF_001447785.1 Gekko japonicus
ATTTGAGGTCTCTTTGGGGCTTGAGGCCCAGACCAAATGGCCCTCCTGACTGACCCTCTCTCCGGTTGGCCCTTGTTGCTATGGTAGCAGGGCTTCACTATCATGGGTTGCCAGCTGTACAGACTGTGGAGCGTGCTCTGGGGTTGCCATGCCTTATACCATCCGCAGCCTTATGCCTTATGGGCTAAGAGCCAGTTTGGTGTAGTGGT
>NW_015342385.1:0-209 GCF_001447785.1 Gekko japonicus
TTTTCTTGGCTGGTAGTCAAAGGACAAAGCCTCAAATCTAATCCATGTAATACCTTTATTAGAACCAATCCAATGACACATGATAATGTGCAAGTTTTCCAGTTCCCCAGAACTCTTCATCATTCTGAAACCCGAATCTTCTTTGCCCATTAGGAAAACCACCATATGCCAGATTGGGTCTGTTATGTATTGAGATTGAATCATCCCTG
>NW_015342386.1:0-209 GCF_001447785.1 Gekko japonicus
TGAGTTTGTCTTCTTTCTGTTGTCTCCTCATTGTCTTCTCTTCCTCTACCTCTTTCTTCCCCTTCTTCATCTTCTTCCTGACATCCATCTTCACTTTCGCTCTCCTCGGACATAGATATCTCTAACTCCTCTCCAAACCTTTTGATAAAGTCTTCTAATTTAAAAACTGAATTTATCTTGTGCCATCTATCTTTGTAGTTAAACATCAC
>NW_015342387.1:0-209 GCF_001447785.1 Gekko japonicus
TGACTGAACTTCCTACATCTGTGGGGATGGAAAATATTTCATACTAGGGGCTCCTCTACTGCTCACTCTCTTTGTAACCCTGCAGCCCCCTGTCTTTGCAGCGTTTAGTGGTACACTGAATTCTGAGACAGCAGTTTTGCTTTCTGCCAAGAGATCTATAGTAATTTCAGATGAAGCGACAGCAAGAACAATCACCCCGTATGTCAAAT
>NW_015342388.1:0-209 GCF_001447785.1 Gekko japonicus
GATATTAGCTCCAAACATGGGACATCTCTCAGATATGTGGGTGTACACAAGGTCGCAGAGTGAATATCCTGTTTACAAAGACAATCCACAGGCATCCATCATTTAAGGAGCATTCTGTATCCTGGGATGTTACAGGTAGGCTCCATTTAGACTTCATGTGAAATCATAGGCTGTGGTCATACACACTAAATAAACCACTTTCAATCCAC
>NW_015342389.1:0-209 GCF_001447785.1 Gekko japonicus
ATATGAGCAGAAGACATCTCCCAGATGCAGAAGAGGATCTTAGATGCAACCCATGTAGAACAGAAGACGGCTTTGCAGTGTAATTACAAGCCAAAATTATCTGCTCCTCGAATTGAAATGATATAAACATGGCACAGTAGGCCGGGCACTCCAGATCACACAAACAGATGGTGTCACTTTATTCTGCCCCAGTTAGACCTCACTTGGAG
>NW_015342390.1:0-209 GCF_001447785.1 Gekko japonicus
CAGCGTCTTAACCACTTGAGCCATCTTTAGAAACCATCTAAACTCTCGGCCACACTGATCTGACCCAAACTCCTCTTCCCGATTGGCTCCTGGACATTGGAGTCACTCGGCCACCGAGATCACAGAAGGGCTTTCCTCGCCTCCTTCTCTTGGCCGTTCATCTCTCCAGTCTCCCTGTGGTGCCACTCAGCCTTCCCCTTCTCTTTCAG
>NW_015342391.1:0-209 GCF_001447785.1 Gekko japonicus
GCACCACAGTGGCCAGAGCTTTTCTGCCCGGGAGGGGTCACAGCTGGCTAACCAGTCGAAGCTGACCGAAGGCACTCCTGGCCACCGCTTATCCAGAGGAAGCCCTGGGCCTGCAAGCACTCACAGACTATGGATCCGCTCAAGGGGAGTGAAACCCTGTCCAGAATGAGTGACACCATTAAATCTATTGGCAGAGTAATTAACACAGC
>NW_015342392.1:0-209 GCF_001447785.1 Gekko japonicus
CAGTGAAGAAGCAGCAGGGGTCCATCATATTGGTCTACTCTGAGGGCCAGTCATTACTCAGAGACAGTTTCCTGATGTCAAGTAATCCACAGGAATGTGGAGAAGGTCACACCTCCCAGTTGAAAGGAGGTGGGAAACATGTATCTGTGTAAGCTAACAAAGAGGGATAACTGCTGACTAAAACAAAGGCTGCGGTCACATGGAGCATT
>NW_015342393.1:0-209 GCF_001447785.1 Gekko japonicus
GCAATTCTACTCAAGTCATTCCTCCTTGACAAACCTAACAGTTATCAGTCACAAATCAAGTGGTCACCTTTAGGACCCTAAATGTTTTGGGGGCAGGTACCCAGAAGGAGCAACTACTTCCAACAGTCCAACTAACCAGATGAGATTTTCCTCTTAGGGCTATGGACGCCAGCCTCCAGATGGGATCTAGGGATCCCCTGGAATTACAG
>NW_015342394.1:0-209 GCF_001447785.1 Gekko japonicus
AGGATTGCCACATGGCCTTTTGCAATTGGCTAAATGGCTCTTCAAAGTGTTTCCGTTCAGGGCAGAAAGCGCCTTTTGCACATACCCTGTGGTCATGGACCACAGTGGGGAAAGCATATAAAGGAACAGAGAACACCTAAATCATGTATGGCTGTATTTACTCTTCACAGAGTGGGTCACTATAGTTGCCAACCTCCAGGTGGAGCCTG
>NW_015342395.1:0-209 GCF_001447785.1 Gekko japonicus
CGATTGTCTAGCGCTGCGTTCGTTGAAGCACTACGCAAGGAGTGGGCAGTAATTCCTTTGGGAACTTCCTGGCCCTTAGCTTTGTATGCTTCCACAATACACTGTTTCAAAACCTTGCTGATGGAAGACTTTGACATCTTGTCACCCCGTCTTGGTGCTGCAATATTAATGAACATGAATTCAGTTTTTCTAATCGTTTCTGTTCTAGA
>NW_015342396.1:0-209 GCF_001447785.1 Gekko japonicus
GACACATCTGGGGTTTGCATCACAGACCCCCACCCATCCTACGTGGTTTGGCCCTAAGACACACATCTGAAAATGCAAGTTGCAAAGTGATGAGCAAAAGTGCATACCCAACACCTTGCAGAGTCTCCTGTATGGCGTTATTTCACTTGGGAACTTCCAAACTCCCAGAGCCGCTATTTAAGTACGTAAGAACATCAGAAGAGCCCTGC
>NW_015342397.1:0-209 GCF_001447785.1 Gekko japonicus
GAATCTGGGTCTCCCAGATCGTATGTGAGTTCACTGTAACTTGTGAACAAGACTAGTTACCAGGAGTTCAAGAGCCCTGTCTATGCCACACCTGCTGAAACTGACACAACATCGCAAAAGATCTAACCAGCATCCAAAACCTTAACCAGTTGAAGCTGCTGTGCTTTGATCGTACACCTCACCTGAACCAGCCCCTTCAACTGCACGGT
>NW_015342398.1:0-209 GCF_001447785.1 Gekko japonicus
GAAACAGGGCTTTGCGGTGGCAGAATTTAGGACTCTTGCAAGCTCTGGAATGTGGTGACTCGGATGAGTTCAGAGCAACCAAGACGCATCATTTCCCCCACCTTTTCTCTTAGCCCAAAACTCCCAAATCCTCTTTCACAGCCTCTAGTATTTGTCAGCTGTACATGGTAGCTTCCTCCTGTCGGCTGCGGCGCTGTTTAGTGCTAATC
>NW_015342399.1:0-209 GCF_001447785.1 Gekko japonicus
CTCAGGGAGGCTGATGCCGGAATAATTTAGTTTACTACCACGGGGTTCCTGCTCTATTTTCCTGCAAAGGAAGTTGGGCTAAAGTGATGAGCCCACCCAGCAACCTCCCTGACCGACGACTGGGGGCCAAAGCTCACAGAGAGCTGCCTGCCATATGGGGTTTGGAGATCTCCCGGGATTAGAGTCGATCTCCAGACTACAGAAATCAG
>NW_015342400.1:0-209 GCF_001447785.1 Gekko japonicus
TTATCTCCCCCTCCATCCAATGACATCTGGTTAGGATACATAGGTCACCTTCCTCCCCCCTTCCCACAACCTTGTGAACTAGTTTAGGATGTGGTATTAATTGGCTCAAGGTTGTAGAAGACTTAAAAATAACATCTTTGATACTAATCCAATACTGCTAGGATTTAGATCTGGATTATGATAATCAGGGGTCTTTTCATAGAAAAAGA
>NW_015342401.1:0-210 GCF_001447785.1 Gekko japonicus
CGTCTTAACCACTTGAGCCACCGCAACATTTAGTACAGTGCAAATCTATTGCCTTCGTATCAAAGTTGATGGTTGGATCTTCTTCCACATTTTTAAAAAAGTTCCCCACACAAAGAGAACTAGCATCTTAAGAAGAGGGTTGGCTAGACTCAGACTCCCCAACAGGACAGATCACTAATGTATAGGGTTACCAACCTCCAGGTGGGGTCT
>NW_015342402.1:0-209 GCF_001447785.1 Gekko japonicus
GGGGAAGTCATCCAAGCTGGTTACATGCCTAAGCTGACTTCATAGGTGGGGTTTTCCCCCCTTCCACTAACAGTTGCAAAACTCTTCTACCAAATGAAGCATCCACAGAATCTTATTGATCTATCCTATAGTGTCTCACAAAAGTGGAAAAGATGGACCAGTTAGCAGTTCTGCAGATTTTTTCCACTGGGGCCCTGCTGGAAAATGCC
>NW_015342403.1:0-209 GCF_001447785.1 Gekko japonicus
AAATACATCATAAAACCAGTTAAAATGAGACCTAAAATCCATATATTAAACAAAATAGAGCAAAACATAAAACATAGGGCAGGGAGAAGGGATCATTGGCAGAACACCAGACCAGATGAACGAATGGAGTCTTCACATGCTAGCGGAAGACAGTGATAGAACAGGACAGAGGAATATCCCTGGAGAGTGAGTGCCATCATTTTGGCACC
>NW_015342404.1:0-209 GCF_001447785.1 Gekko japonicus
TGCGAGGTAGGTTAGGCAGAGAGTATGTGACAGATCCAAGATCACCCAGCAGGCTTCCACAGCAGAGAAACCTTAAAAAGCCAAGCAAACCAGAAGTTTGCGGTCCAGCAAAAGGAAGTGCTTCATCACATAATGGAAAATTAACTGATGGAACGCATTGCCACAAGGGTCATCATTGACTTAGATGGCTTTCCTTTTAAGGGTTAGAA
>NW_015342405.1:0-209 GCF_001447785.1 Gekko japonicus
ACATCAAGGTTCACCGTGGCCGAAACATGCCCTGGGTTTATTTGTTTGGGCATGCACATACATGCATAGAAGACAGCCAGGTCTCAGCTCCCAGGATACTTTACAACTATACCAAGAAAAAGAATTCAAGGCATAAAATGCGAACCAGTGCCCAATAATTGCCCCTGAGCTGTGTGTGCTGCTGTGATCAAGGGACAAGTGGGTGAAAA
>NW_015342406.1:0-209 GCF_001447785.1 Gekko japonicus
TCTCCTCCCACTTCTAAAAATGTTTGCCTGAGACCATTCAGCTCAAATGCCACCACTGGCCCGCCGTGCCACCCTGAGCTCTGCCATGATCCTGCCACGAGTCCCACTCAGTCCTGGCCCCCATTTTGCTTGGGGGTCCTCCCGGGCCAATCCTTACGTTTGCCAATGCTGTCAGAGCTGAACCTGGTTTGGGTGGCACCCTGAAGTCG
>NW_015342407.1:0-209 GCF_001447785.1 Gekko japonicus
TCTCTCTCTCTCTCTCTCTCTTTCTTCATCTCTCCTCTTTTTTAAAAACGTTCCCCTGGGACTCATCCCTTTCTCGTTCCTGCTTAGGCATACGGCAGATAAACGAACGGGTTGTTAGGATTTAGGGGCTGCCTGGAAGTGTTTTATATTGTTTATTTTTAAAAAATTGCAATCCACCCCGAGCCCACTTTGGGGAGGGTGGAATAAAA
>NW_015342408.1:0-209 GCF_001447785.1 Gekko japonicus
CTAAAAACATCAGGTGGGAGCGAAGAAAGGTGTTGGTGGGCACCGTGGCGCCCACGGTCACCGTGTTGGGGACCCCTGCTCTAACGACTTTACCGCACCTGTCATCGATCGCTGTCCCAGCACATATAAAGATACATGAGCCTACAAAGCTGCTTTGTGTTGAGTCAGAAGACCCTTGGTCCATCTGGCTCAGTGGTTCTCCAGGGTCT
>NW_015342409.1:0-209 GCF_001447785.1 Gekko japonicus
GGGGAATCACAATTTTAAAGCAAAGCAAAAGTGAGCACAGAATCTCAGTCACTTCGAAAGAGAAGACTTGCGCTCGGGATCCTACGCATGCTTCTAAAGGAACGGATAGGCCATAGACAACTTATTACACTTACTCTTTTTTAGTATTTCCTAGAAGAGTGTCTCCTATGAGCAATCCCAGATAGCAACAAGCACAGAGGATCTGCAGT
>NW_015342410.1:0-209 GCF_001447785.1 Gekko japonicus
TGATAGGCAAACTCGGGAGAATCATGGAAGTCCTTTTGTCTTTTGTGTGGAGTGCTGTTAACGCTGTTCCATTCAGTGGCATTCCTTGCACTGTGCGAAACCTGCCTCCTAGAGAAACAAAACCAAAGGGCCACGGTGTGTGAGGATATCAGGAACAACTAAAGCACCATGTATAATCCCGTTCAAAGATCTTGTAATTGTATACAGAC
>NW_015342411.1:0-209 GCF_001447785.1 Gekko japonicus
CTCTCCATTCCATGATTAGTAGGAAAGTTTCTTTGCTTTTGTGGATCCGTTCTTCTGCTTGAGGACTGGTGTCCTGTTTCTAATGCCTTGCAAACACAATCCTGGCTACAGTAGCTAGGTGGAAAATAATATATGCAGTTCCTTAGGAAACACAGGTACGTAGTTGAGCAAAATGATCTCTAAAGCAGGGGTCCCCAACCATTTCGAGC
>NW_015342412.1:0-209 GCF_001447785.1 Gekko japonicus
CAAAGGGACACCTTCGGCGTTCATCGGGGTGAAAGTAGGCCAGGGCAGAGTGTTAAGAAAGCGGCTGAAGTGATCTCCCCTCGCCTCCGTCTTTGAGGCCCTCACCCCCAAAGACAACAGCAGAAAGACACTGCAATTGCTTTACTTTAAGTTATTGATGTTCGTGCAGTTCGGCTTAGGCATTTGAGGAAAGGTTCTCCCTCAAACAC
>NW_015342413.1:0-209 GCF_001447785.1 Gekko japonicus
GAGAGTTGTCTTTGTATCTCTCTGAGGAACCAGCCATGGAGCTAAGGTATGTGTGTGTGTGACAGAGAGAGAGGACAAGGGGGACAAGAGGCAGGAAGCAGGAAGCAAAAAGTCATGAGGGAGCTGGGGGGAAAGCAAGCTACATCGTGGCTGCAGGAGCAGCCCTGGGAATGTAAGCATGAGAAGGAAGTTGCTCAGGGGGCAGATTT
>NW_015342414.1:0-209 GCF_001447785.1 Gekko japonicus
ACCAAGAACACTAGTCGATGGGACTGAATGGAGACCTTATTCAAATCTGTGTGGGATTGGAGGAGTGACTTCAAAGTCTGGAAAATTCAAAACAGTGGCCTTCAATCTATAGGTCAGGTTCCACAGGTTGGTCTCAGTCCCTTATGCCGTTGGTGGTCAGGGCGGAGGGGAGTGCAAGTGTGCCTTGCCTTTTTGCATACGCGGCCAAG
>NW_015342415.1:0-209 GCF_001447785.1 Gekko japonicus
GAAAGAGAGAATGCCACCAGGTGGCTGGCTGTGGTGATTGGAGACGCTCCACTGCAATTCTCTGTGCGATTCTTCCCAGAGGTCCCGATCTGGTACAAATGAGTGAGAGACGGGAGGCGTATGAAGCTGGAGCCAATGAGATGCAGTGAAAAATAATATGCCTCGAGGGCTCAGAACATCCGGATTTTAAGCCAGGGAATGTGTGTGTG
>NW_015342416.1:0-209 GCF_001447785.1 Gekko japonicus
CTTCTTCTTTTTACTGTTTTCAAAGATAGCAACTTTTGATGGTATTTTCTGTAGAACACATTTGGTCATTCTGTTAAGCATCCACGATGCCGTTTCCCTTCATTCTTAGGCCCTTCCACCTGTATGCAGTGGAGTGAAGCAATGCCAAATAGATCTGATTTCAATATCCGCCTCAACGGTAGTGCATTTAACCTTGGTGAATAAATTAC
>NW_015342417.1:0-209 GCF_001447785.1 Gekko japonicus
TAGAATTCCCTTTTAGCAGTCTTCACCACCCTCTCATAGGATTTCATAAACAAGATCATCGCCAAACTCACTCTACTCGTCTGAGCTCCCGCTTTATCCCCCTAAGCTTCATGGAATACCGCGGGGCTAGTTTGGGGCGAGAGTGAAGAGGGGGTTGGGGGGCCATTTCATCAACGGTTAATCGGGGGCTCAGGGGTTAAGATGCTGAG
>NW_015342418.1:0-209 GCF_001447785.1 Gekko japonicus
GCCAAACTGCTCGCTCACCACTTCGATGCCAGCAGCTCACAGTTTTTAGAGGGAGCACTGAACTAGATTCGAGTCCATAGCATAGCACCTTGGAGACCCACAAGATTTGGGGAGTATGACCTTTTGGGAGCCAACGTTCCCTGGAATGCTGGATTTGCATCCACTTGTTCTGGTGCACGGCTACCCTTTGAAACTGGTTACAGAGAGGG
>NW_015342419.1:0-209 GCF_001447785.1 Gekko japonicus
AACAACAACATGAGAATCATTGAACGCTAATTAATTAGCTTTGATGGAAATGAGCTTTGCTTCCCGAAATGGAAAGTCGTTTCAGGTACCCCAGTCGGAATGACGACTCCAAATAGCTTAATCAGGGAGGGATTTAATACCAGAAATGGCCACATTACTGCTGTCTGCAATCAGTCGACTGGGGCCTTGGAAGAAAAAAAGAAGAAGAA
>NW_015342420.1:0-209 GCF_001447785.1 Gekko japonicus
CCCCGCGATCCCCCCGAAATGATCTCTGAGTTGGGTCTGGGTTTTTGTTGCTCCGCGTACACAGAGTATTCCACGTGGAGTAGCAGAAATGAGGAAATAAATCCCCTTAGTGCTCTTTTGGTGTGGAAAACGGCTTGGGGGGACTTCTGGGCCCAAAGAGGTGCTGCCTAATGCTTTAAGAGACATTCCTCACAGCTGCTGTGTGGCTG
>NW_015342421.1:0-209 GCF_001447785.1 Gekko japonicus
GTTCAGGCTATAGGTTGGTCATTCCTTACATCGGAGCAAAGTCCAAGAATTCCTGCAGTGCATTCAGCCTTCTTCTCTATCCCACCTATCATAATAACAGGTATCCCACAAAGAAAAAAAATCAGTTGCACTAAATAATAAACACTACCTTTTTCAATACAGTGACTCAATGGCCAGGTCTCAGCAGGCTGTTCTGGGGCTGCAGGACT
>NW_015342422.1:0-209 GCF_001447785.1 Gekko japonicus
TTTGGATTACTTTAGCACTTGCCTCTGAAGTATGTCAGCTGTAGGGTGATGTGATTTCATTCACTAAGGTCTTCTTGGGGTACACATGAAAAAGAAACCTGTTTCCTCAGCTGAAACTCCAAGTTGCAGCTAAGGTCCTCATGGCCCACACTTCCCCCAATTTGCCTCCTACACATGGCTGTGTTTCATCTCTTTTCACATCACTCACT
>NW_015342423.1:0-209 GCF_001447785.1 Gekko japonicus
TGGGTGGAGTGAGCAAGCAAATATTTGAAAAGCAACAGCATGTTCTTGGTGTAGTCACTTGCTGTAGTAACCTAAAGACACTCAGTTTGTCCAATTGTTCTTCATAAGGCTAGACTTATATATCTTTCATTCTCTTTTTATGTATGTATTGATTTATAGCCTGTATTTATATCCTGACTTACCTTATTGGATTTAAGATGACTAACAAA
>NW_015342424.1:0-209 GCF_001447785.1 Gekko japonicus
TGCGAGGCCCGATGAGCTCAGGGAGGGGAGGCCAAATGCTCACGGTTTTGCATTTCTAATCGGCATGTCAGTCAGGCCGTATCCTTTGCCAGAGTGGTTGTGCAACTGGAGGGGATTGCAGGTAAAGTCTTGGCTGCTTCTTTCAACCCCATGTATGAATTTCAGCCCCCGCGGCTTCTGGGGAGAGGGACACTCTGATTCCTCATGTG
>NW_015342425.1:0-209 GCF_001447785.1 Gekko japonicus
AAACCAACTCAATGCTATCTCCAGTTCCAATGGTTCACAAAAATGTTTCAGAGCCTCAAACCATGAAAGGTTGTCTTAGGTTTAAGTATAAGGACTGTTGGAGTGCAGGCTGGGAGCGGCACGAGGTGTGCCGCTGAAGCTGGAGTTACAGGAGACAAAGTACTAGTTCAGAGTACATATGTAATCAGAGTCCAGTCTGAGGGTTAAGC
>NW_015342426.1:0-209 GCF_001447785.1 Gekko japonicus
CATGTCAGTTGCCAAGGCAACTACCAGAATGCAGATGGAGTTCAAGGGTCATCTCATGAAAGGAGTGAATGGTGTCATGCTTATATAAAAGGATGCCAAAAGAAGTAAAATACACCATTCAGAGATTATAAGTGCTTAATTGTGTCTAATTTTAAAGACTGAACCTGGAGATAAAATCTGGATTAAAAAAATAAATTCAACTTTTTTTT
>NW_015342427.1:0-209 GCF_001447785.1 Gekko japonicus
AAAAATGGGGCTATCCAATCATTGATCAAAATGGCTCTACAATTAATCAACGTACATTTTGAGATAAAATCTTTCATTAGATTAACTTTCCTTCAAAGAAAGGACTCCAGTCATATATTAACATCTTCAGCTAAAATATCTCCTCCTATGACTTAATCCTGGACAGCCAAGAACTACCCATCTACATTGCCTGGGTCCTGAAGGACAGA
>NW_015342428.1:0-209 GCF_001447785.1 Gekko japonicus
GTGGCCTCTGGGCAGATCTAACCCCTGTGGTTGCTCTTTTAACTATTGCACATCATACAGTGAAGAGTATGTTTTTCATCACTCCAAAATGTACAGAAAATATCTGTAAAGGCCTCCTGCATCCCATTCCAGCCAGAAGCATAACTGAAATGACTAATACAGTGCTAATGGGTATTCAGATATGTTTATAAATTTATTTATTTATTGGA
>NW_015342429.1:0-209 GCF_001447785.1 Gekko japonicus
TGGTTCTCATATTATTTCAAGAAGACACAAGTGAGCCAGATAACTGAAGCTGAATTCCGCTTGAACTATTCCATTGGTGAAAATTCAGAAACTGGCCAAAGTAAATGTCTGATTTTGATTTCTACATTTCCAAGGGGTTTGTTTTTTTTAGGGTTTTTTTTTCTCTCCATCCATTCTTCTACTCTGTTCCAGAATTGTTGAGGAAAATT
>NW_015342430.1:0-209 GCF_001447785.1 Gekko japonicus
GGGCGCCTTAAATCATGGTTCAGGAAGGCCCCGTCAGGCCTAATCATAAGGCAAACAGAAAGCCACGGGGAGAGGCCGGGAACATAATAAAACTGCCAAGTGCTCTTTCGAGAGGGCTGGTCTTCTGCCCTCTCGTGTTTGTTTGAACGGCTCCCTAACCTTTGTTTGGATTGGTATTTTTAATTCGATTCCTTATTTTCCCCCTCAAG
>NW_015342431.1:0-209 GCF_001447785.1 Gekko japonicus
TGCATTCACTTTACAAATGAAACCGGGGAGTGGTACTGGGATGTGTGGAGTTTAAATCACAGTGTGCATGCACTGAATGTAACGTAAGAATCATTCAACTCATGTATAAAAAATAAGCATGCACTGTACACGGACTGTACATGTATGCATGCATGGTAACTTGTGAACAGGTCTAGTCTGTTGCAGCAAAAGCAACTAAGAGTCTTCTC
>NW_015342432.1:0-209 GCF_001447785.1 Gekko japonicus
GTCTGATCCAGCAGGGCTCCTTTTATGTTATGTTCTCAAGGCTTTAAAACAACAACAGCAACAACACCCAGCTGCGGACTCTGTCCTGTGCTAACCATCGTCCCTCCCTGATTTCGCAAACAAACAAACAAACGCCCCGCCAATCGGCTTCCTGCTCCCCCGCCCCGGCGCCGCCCGGCCTCTTTTCAGCACCTCGGACAGCGTCTCCT
>NW_015342433.1:0-209 GCF_001447785.1 Gekko japonicus
TAAGTATTCTTACAGCCTCTGCTTAACAGAGAGTCAAAACATCTGCCATTTATCAAAGCCGATTGGTTTCATGAGAAGGCTGATCGAGAGGGTCAGCTTAGGGGGTTTTGGGTGGGCCAGCAGTATCCCTCTTGCCTGTCGCCTGCCTCCCCACCTGCCAATCTTGATGCCAGTGGCGTGTAGTGATTAAGAGTGTGGGCTCTAATCTG
>NW_015342434.1:0-209 GCF_001447785.1 Gekko japonicus
AGCGTACAGAAACATAACATAACAAGGGCCGATCCAGACACCCCAAAACCCAGGGCTGTGTTACTTGGAAGAGGGATCTGAAGACCGGCTGGTGTGCGACGCAGCCGGAGAATCAACAAGGAGGGGAGAGAGCAAACAAAGGAACAGCTGGGAGACCTGCAAGGAAGATGTTTTTCTGTATACAAATGCAGGCTGGGTTGCCAGGGGAG
>NW_015342435.1:0-209 GCF_001447785.1 Gekko japonicus
GGATCTAGATGCCACTGATGCAGTGCCATGGTCTGACCATTTTGCCATGAAGACCTGACTGAGTATCCTAAAATGACCCCCCCTCACTTAGGCGACAAGTGGGTTTATACTTGCTCACTGAAACTACTGGATCCAATTGGCTTCCAGTGGCTTCCACCAATGCCCCCTGGTGACTTGTTGGATACACTGATAGAGGATTGGCTCCCAGT
>NW_015342436.1:0-209 GCF_001447785.1 Gekko japonicus
CCCCCACACCAAAACAGCCATGGGGGAGCTATCTCCTCATTTTTGCTGCCTTACAGGCACAGAATATTGAACCTGGCACAGCAAAAATGAGGACATTTAAGCACAGGAAAAGGATTCAGAGTGGGAAGGCTGGAGCCCTTCCACCAGTCACTGTTCAGAGCCCATCTGGGCTTTCCTTTGTTTTTAAAAAAGCCATTCCTCACAGCTGC
>NW_015342437.1:0-209 GCF_001447785.1 Gekko japonicus
CTCTCTGTGTAGGATTTCTGGTAGAAAGTTTATGGGAGTTATCCAGCACTCCAGTAAATGGGAAAGAGAAAGTAGAGGGAGCTAAGTAATATACCATACTGTGAGATGGAGAAATGCCACACTAGAGGAAACCTATATGAATGAGGTCCTTACACTGAGGGAAGCATATTTATGCTCGCCCATTGAGACTATTGGACCCTGATAGTTTC
>NW_015342438.1:0-209 GCF_001447785.1 Gekko japonicus
GAAACAACAGCAAAAAGAATGATCAATAACAAACCATTAGCATTAAGCAGCCTACAATGTTGGTTAGTCATCAGGGTGGAAGGAGACCATAAAGCCACTGAAATAGATGGTTTGGAAACCCCCGCCCCCTTAAAAGCCTGGAAGGAAAAGATATATCTTGGCCTGGCACCTAAAGGACAGAAAGATGAGGGGCCACCACTGAAAAAGCC
>NW_015342439.1:0-209 GCF_001447785.1 Gekko japonicus
TGTCCTACAATATTAGTTACAATCTTCCAAACTGAATTCCAAAAGGTTTGGACCTGTGGACAAAACCACCAACAGTGGCTAAAAGTTCCAATATCTTTACAGCCCTTCCAACAGTTTGGTGTCCTTATGATTTTACTATAAAATAGTCTCTGTGGAGTATAATACCACCTAGAAAATATCTTATAATTTTGAAGTCTATGATTTAATGA
>NW_015342440.1:0-209 GCF_001447785.1 Gekko japonicus
AACACCATGTAGTCAGTTCCATGTCCTTGGCTGACGTGGCATTCGGGAGAAGGGTTCTTCAGCGAGTGGTCTGTTCTGAACCCTCTGTGTAATTAGTGATGACTTTCCCTCCCAGGGTGAATGTACAGCTTTGTGTCATCCCAAGATAACAGGATGTCCTTCTCAACTGAAAATGGAACATTGGACTTGTGAAGGTTTTCACTCAAGAA
>NW_015342441.1:0-209 GCF_001447785.1 Gekko japonicus
TTGGTTTGGAGTCAACCGGGGTCTGATTTTCTGACTTCTGCCTAGGCCAGTTCCTTGAAGATAAACCAATTTGGGGTTCTGTTCTGCGTTGGGGTGTTGACTGCTCTTTCTTTTTAGGAGTTTCTCATGACCCTACAATATTGATATGTAGTTTCATAGAAAAAGAACCCTTCAGAGGTAAGCTGCCTGCAGCTTCAGGCCATCCAGTT
>NW_015342442.1:0-209 GCF_001447785.1 Gekko japonicus
GGGATTTTATATCCCACACCCGGGAATAGCTGTGGGATTTTCTCATCTGTATAGCGATGATGGAGTTCATTTGTCCGAATTCGGGAACAGAATTTCTCTGGATGAACTGTGGCAAGGGTTTAGGATTATAGTCAGCCAGTGTGTGGGGACAAGGTCCTAAGCAGAGGCTTGACAGGAATTTGGCTGATTTGGTTAGGGTGGTGAGCACC
>NW_015342443.1:0-209 GCF_001447785.1 Gekko japonicus
GTGGTTGGAAGGAGAAGGATGAAGAAAGAGGAAGATGGCAGGTAGATATCCAGCTGTTTGCTACAACATTCTTCAGAAGTTGATAAGAGGCTGGTGAAAAGAAGAGGGACGAAATAAGGTCTCTGGATGCTGGACTGATTTAGGGGAGATTTTCAAGCCCTCTGCAGATGGATCCCCCTTTGAAAAGCTTCAAGAGAAACAGGAGACAG
>NW_015342444.1:0-209 GCF_001447785.1 Gekko japonicus
TCCCTTTGCACAAGTGATAATTCATTTTCGGTCTCTCAATATTTTTCAGAAAATCATGACTTCGTACCATTTTGTCCTTTTTTGTCTTCCACATACATCATCCTTGTCTTTCCCTTTTCCACTTTCTCTCCTTTTAAGGAAAAAAATCTTTGCACCTTTCCTTTTCCGTTTATCTTCTCGCTCTTCAATTGGCTCCTTTTAGTTGTTTT
>NW_015342445.1:0-209 GCF_001447785.1 Gekko japonicus
TGTTAAAATGAAAATTATTAAAATATTTAAAATACAGACAGTATAATCAATGATTGAATTATGAATCCTGCAGACCTATGGGGTTACATATGTTTAGCTGCATTTCTGTGGAATGCTGCATATTTATAAAGTACTTCCCATAATCCTGTTGCAATATTCCCATAATTCCCATTGCAATCAGTGAAATCTGTACATGCGTAGTCTGCAAT
>NW_015342446.1:0-209 GCF_001447785.1 Gekko japonicus
AGGGCCCAAGAGTGGATTTGAACCTGGATTCTCTACCAGTTCTTCTTTTACATGAACCTTTCTGTCAGGTTAATAAAAGGGAGAGAAAAATCATGTTGCAGTCCAAAGGGAACCAGACCAGAAAGGAGTGATTTTGTAGCTTGTTACTCAACTCACTAGTACATGTGCAACCCCTGTTGTTAGCAAAAATGTCCTTCTGCTAGCAAAGA
>NW_015342447.1:0-209 GCF_001447785.1 Gekko japonicus
AAAAAAAGCATCTGAAGATTACCTGTTCTCCAGGCTTAAAATCTTGGAGCGCTACACATTCACAACGATCGTCTTCTAAGTTGTAACCAGTAGTGATCTAGCCAAGGGATAGAAAAAGGGATAAAATTAAAAGTTCACCCTGTTTTTATAGATCTGCTTTATGAAAAGAGGTGAGTGCGAACTCAAGATATTGTGGAGGCTAACTTCTT
>NW_015342448.1:0-209 GCF_001447785.1 Gekko japonicus
GGAATGCCTCTCTAGTCTTAACAAAGTGGGAGAGAATTCTCTAACGAGCTGTTGCCTGTCCATTTCAACAAATAGTCCACACTGTAATGTAATCTCAATGGCTCAATAAGTGAGGCAAGTTACTTATTTTAGGGGAAGGCAACTTGGTATAGTCACTAGCCAATTGGCCCTGTACAACAGTTTTTTATTTATTTATTTTTATTTAACTT
>NW_015342449.1:0-209 GCF_001447785.1 Gekko japonicus
TAATCGGAGATGGTTGTATATAGGGCTGCATTTGGTTACAGCAGTCCAAAACTGTGGTTTTCAGCTCTGGTTTTGTGTATTGTTATTGATGCTGTTTTGTGTGATTGATCTCGATGGTTAGCTGCCTTGTGCTCAGTAAGGAAGACAGGCGGCGAAGAAATGTTTAAAAGGAATAACTAAGATAGAGAGCAATGATGAAATCCTACCAG
>NW_015342450.1:0-209 GCF_001447785.1 Gekko japonicus
CTGCTCTTGTTCCAGCCTAGCTCCTGCACCAGTGCAAGCATCTTGACAGAAAATTATGTGACCACAGTAGCTCCTCTCCATTTACTGATGCTATAACAAGCCATGGAGGATGCGTGATGGGAAGAGTAAAAGGAGGGCAAGGGATGCTGCCGTGATTGAAAGCAGGCAGTGCTTAACCTCAAAGATCCAGCAGAGCAACAGCTAGATAG
>NW_015342451.1:0-209 GCF_001447785.1 Gekko japonicus
TACTTAAAAAAACAAACACATTCAACAGTAAATATATACATTATTTTCAGCAAGGAAAAAGGGTAACGAAATCTATGGCTGAACAACCTGGGGTGAAAGTGGAGTGTAAATGAATTAATTAAATTAAATAAACGTATATCTTCTAGTAGATGCAAGACAACAGCACAGGGGCCACAGTTGCTACTACCATTCCACCACAAGGGAAAAAT
>NW_015342452.1:0-209 GCF_001447785.1 Gekko japonicus
GTAATCCCGGGAGATCTCCAGCCAGCCACCTGGAGGTTGACAACCCTACCACTAAGGGGAGGGGTGGCTTTCGATCCAGGGAGGAGAGACAGGTGCTTAACCCTTTCCTGTGTGCCTTGTCCCTTTAGGTACGCTAAAGAAAGTATGAGCCCCTTTGGAATTCCAACACAGCATGACGGAGGCAGCCACAAAATGGCTGCCGCGGGAGG
>NW_015342453.1:0-209 GCF_001447785.1 Gekko japonicus
ATAGGGATTTTGATTGGCTGCTGATAGCATGTTATACCAGACTCTAACCATGTACCAGAACCCATTAGTTTTCACTTACTTTACCACCTGGCTCATCTGTTCAGACCTCTAGTCTTTCTCATCACCCTGCTGATTCTTTTTCAGAAAGACAGACAGACAGAGGTCACACTTTGAAGTTTTATCTTGGGATTCACACCTCTCTAGATACT
>NW_015342454.1:0-209 GCF_001447785.1 Gekko japonicus
TGTCAAATTAAAGTAAATCAATTCTTCACTTCCAATGCAATCTTTTTCAAAAGCTTGATGTTATAAAACGGACCTTTCTCCAACACAAAAACCAGCTGGTCACTGCTTGGATAGGCGCAAGAGAAGACATTTCCACGCTGTAAATCTGAAGCAATAGACTCCATCCATTTTGGAAGTGAATCTTATTCTGTTCAAGGAACAACAATCTA
>NW_015342455.1:0-209 GCF_001447785.1 Gekko japonicus
ACAGAGCTGGAAGAAGACGGATCTCAACCTCTAACGCTCGAAGGGAATCGAACCGGTGTTTGGGCCACCTCAAGCGAACCTCCAGGTGGGGCCGGTGCTCTCCTGGAATTCTGTGATGTGGATCAATGCATGTGTGGCTGGCCGTCAGCATGCGCGTGACCAAGGCGGGCTTGGCTGGTGCCCACCAGGGCTCCCTCTAAGCTGTGGAG
>NW_015342456.1:0-209 GCF_001447785.1 Gekko japonicus
ATGGTAGGAAGTTGAGACACATAGTATAGGCTCAAATCTGGAAAATTTTAAGCATCCTTTATTTACATCTAGATATCCCCAGGTGCTTACTATCTAATTCCTTTATATTGCCAAATATATCTTCTTTTCCCCTTTGTTAAATGCCCAGGAAGTCATCTTTCCTCTACAGAACATTTAAGATGCATCCCATGTAATTTCACACCACCATG
>NW_015342457.1:0-209 GCF_001447785.1 Gekko japonicus
ATGCCTTCTAGAGCAATTTTATACAGTGCTCAGGGTGGATTGGGAGAGTGACCGATAACTACCCCCAATATCTTCTGAGCAGACCAGACGTTGTTGGTAGCGCCTTCTTGTATGGTTCAATCTGAATCCAATGTTTTGTAATCCATTCTGAGTGGTGATCAGGAGAAGAAAGTGGATATGAATAAATGCTTTAGATTTGGTTGAAGGTG
>NW_015342458.1:0-209 GCF_001447785.1 Gekko japonicus
TGCTGTCATGAGCTCCCTGGGTGAAGCGGCAGGATAAAACTAAGATTTTAAAAGGATCTCTAGGGGACATCAGGACATTCCTAAATGGCAAGGATAGGGAACTGTGGTTTAGCAAGGATGGAGTCCCGAAAATAGGCATTCTGTCTTGTGTATATGGATGCCCTGACCTGTATAACTAGGCTGATGTTGTCAGATCTTGGAAGCTAAGC
>NW_015342459.1:0-209 GCF_001447785.1 Gekko japonicus
TATCATGTGACCTGGCGTTAAAAGTAGTGTGAATGTGACTGGCAAATAGGCTCCCAAGAGCATGTGCAGGAACAAGAGAGACTTCATCTTTCCCTCTCTTCCACCTCGTGGGCTGTGGGGGTAGGCATGTGGAACAAGCAGTAAGACAAACAGCATGCCCCCCACAGCTAGAGTTAGCAGGTATGAGTTGGAAAATACCTGGAGGCTTT
>NW_015342460.1:0-209 GCF_001447785.1 Gekko japonicus
AACTTGACAGCACTTTCCATCACCACACACGACTGGATCCTTGCAGTCCACATTAATGAATCCAGAAAAGCACTCTTCCCTAGTCACCACTGGAACTGTGCTGAAAATGAGTTAACATCACTAAGAACGTGTGAACAACAGGTGGAAAGTGCTTAAGTGAGTGATCCAGGCAATCCCAGGTCAGATCTCACCTCTACCATTTATTTAGC
>NW_015342461.1:0-209 GCF_001447785.1 Gekko japonicus
TAGTAATGGGGGTGGCTGATCCTCTGTCTCATAAATAGATGGAGAGGTTCCATCAACTGGCCCAGAAGCCGATCCCCGGGCAACTCGACCCCTAGAGTGGTGGTGGCTTGGAGGGCCAAGGCAGAGAGGGCGATAGAACTAGCCTTGGCTCCTAGCACCAGGAGGGCCTGTGGCTGCGCAAGTCAGCAGTTTGAGTCCTTTAGGCAGCA
>NW_015342462.1:0-209 GCF_001447785.1 Gekko japonicus
AAAATAACATTCTCCATGCAGCCGATAAAGGAGCAGCTACTAGAAATACAGTCGGCCCTAAATATAGCAGCACAAACGGCAGAAACAGCCCTGAAAATGAGCTCAACTATCAAAACGGAGGTAAAAGACCTGTGCAAGTCAGAGACAGAAATGAGAGAACGTCTGATGGTATTAGAAACGCAAAATAAACAATTAAACTTGAAATTTAG
>NW_015342463.1:0-209 GCF_001447785.1 Gekko japonicus
GGTGATTATGACTCTCAGAATGCTGTGCAGAAAGACACATGTGCAGAGCCGCATCGATAATGTAGGCTTCAACAAACATCAAATTGGTAGAACTTTAGTAAATACACAATGTTTATGACTGACTGATGGCTTGGTGCTGGAAAATGCTGTAAAGTTGCAGCCGCCTTAAAGTGAAACTGAAGGGTTTTCAAGACAAGGGATGAACAGAG
>NW_015342464.1:0-209 GCF_001447785.1 Gekko japonicus
TAGTCTGGAGATCAGTTGTAATTTTGAGGGAACTCTAGAGCCGAACCTTATCCTGGAGTGTTGTGGATGCTGTGACATAACGTCCGGGTGATCACCCAGAAATGTCACAGCATCTGTGATGCCCCCTCTTCCTTTTTCTTGCTCAGTTTGTCCACCATCAGCATACAAATTATATGCCTAACCCAATACTATAGGTTCACCTAAACACA
>NW_015342465.1:0-209 GCF_001447785.1 Gekko japonicus
GAAGTTCGCATCAAGGTATTGAAGCATTTGTTACCTTCAAAGGTGTATGTACATTTGTGTCGCTTTATCCTCACAAATAAAACAATTACGGGGCCTGGTGCTTTTTTTTTCTTTTAAAGTCTAATGACAGAGGATCCCAGCTGAGCCTCCGTATCTCTCATGAATGGCTCCCCCTATCAGGTTTCTTTGTAGCTCTAACCATCATTTGC
>NW_015342466.1:0-209 GCF_001447785.1 Gekko japonicus
CGGCCCACCCCGGAGCTGTTGGGGAGGAGAGGCGCGAGCGGAGTCAGGGGCTGCCGCCGGGCGCTCTGACCCCTGCAGGCGGCCTCACCTTCTCACCATCACAGGCCTGCCACCCTCCTACAAAACCCCGCAGCTGTCGGCTCGAGGGATGAGAAGGGCCGGAAGGCAGCAGCTGTGCCGGTCTGCAGGAGGACAGTGAGACTGGGGTC
>NW_015342467.1:0-209 GCF_001447785.1 Gekko japonicus
AAGTGCTTCACAGTGTATCAGATACATAACCAGATGTGTGTCTGCTCCCAGTTTTCATGGGTGGCAGGTATTTCCTTTCCCAGGCCAGGCCAGAAGAAGGAGTTCCAGTGATTGCAAGTGAATATAGAATCTTGCAGGATTCTGTATAGCAAAAATTTATCTGTGTCTATAATCCCCTTGCTGGCTCACAACATCTTTTTATTGTTGTT
>NW_015342468.1:0-209 GCF_001447785.1 Gekko japonicus
AGGGGTGCCATAAGTTGGTTGCAATGATGGCCCTTTCCGCCATTATTGATCATGTATTTCATGTATTTAACAGGGCAGCCCAAAGCCCAGGGACCCTCTCCAAAGCTCATTGACTTCAAAGAACTTTGAAAGGTGTAATTCTGCCTAGGACTGCACCAAACCTCTATTCCAGACGGGCAGCCCTGCCTGGTGGAATGAGCTCCCATATG
>NW_015342469.1:0-209 GCF_001447785.1 Gekko japonicus
ATGACGATGACAACAACAACATAATGAGTTGTGTGTGACTGAGGGCATCCTATGCTTCTCAAGTGCTAGTGCCACTGCTGCTCCTTTGCTGTGCTCCCTGCCTCCATGGGGCAGCAAATGCAAACCTCTGTGTCTGCTTGGCCATGCTACTTCCATCTGCCTTTCTCGAGGCACCAAACACTCCTGTTTTGCCCTAACATTGCCCTCCT
>NW_015342470.1:0-209 GCF_001447785.1 Gekko japonicus
CACACAGAAACAAGGAATCGTTACAGAGGTGTTGGGGTGCAACCCACTCCACCCCAAAGATAGACACACTGCTGCCTCGACGGGCGTGCTCCTCCAGTGGCAGAGATGCCCACTTATTTGGCTGTGGTGAGAGAAAAGCTCTCTGTACATGCTCCGCGTCTTCTGCTTGGGGGAGAAACAGTTTTGCTTCAGGAGGCCAGGGAGGATGA
>NW_015342471.1:0-209 GCF_001447785.1 Gekko japonicus
TTTATTCAGCATAGAGGGGGAAAGGTCAGATGAAATTAGGGGGGAAAGGTCTGTGGTAACTCAATAATGAACTCTGAGGCAAACCAGTACAGGCACAGACTACAGGCCATATGTTTCAAGCAACTGAGAGTTTCTTCAGCTTTTCACAGTGACTTAGAATCTTTAAGATGAGAGTATACACCAGTTTACTTTCTTGAATGTATTTGGCT
>NW_015342472.1:0-209 GCF_001447785.1 Gekko japonicus
CTTCTTCTGAGAACCTAGCAGATTATTCTACTGGGCATATTCTTTCTTCACTAAAGGAGGAAGGGGGATGTTAGAAAATAACAATCCAAAGCGTCCCTGAGCAAATGCCATTTTGCATGCCCTATTTTTACATTTTTAAAGAATGGGAAGGGCCTCTGTGATGGCAGAACGCTTTGGCTTTGTTAAGCAGGAGATGTTTATTTTGTATT
>NW_015342473.1:0-209 GCF_001447785.1 Gekko japonicus
TTCCTGTTCCACTGCATACGACAGCAGATGTCTCCCGTCGGTTGCTACTGAAGTTAGTTAGCAGTTCACCTTTGCCTCCTGCCACATCCTTAAGGACTCCTTTTCTCAGGGCGTCTCGTCAAAGTCTAAACCGGAGCACCTTCTGCTGTTTGGAACTCTATTTGGACCAGCTGCTCATTGTTGGACTTCATTGGGGGGCTGGGGGGGGG
>NW_015342474.1:0-209 GCF_001447785.1 Gekko japonicus
TAGAAAAGGGGAGGGTATAATACCATAGATGTCACCTTCCAAAGAATCCATTTTTCCCCCCAGAGGAACTGCTCTCTGTGGCCTGGATATTAGTTGTAATTCCAACAGATCTCCCCACACCACCTGGAGGCTAGTGACCCTTCCAGAGCTGGCAGCCCTAGATAGTGGTGGGCTGTTGCAGGGACTCCTTTGCATATGAGGTGACACAC
>NW_015342475.1:0-209 GCF_001447785.1 Gekko japonicus
AAGGTGGTTTGGCTCTTCATAAAACAATGTATCATAAAGTCAGTGCATCACTTTCCTTTCTCTTTTGTGATACAGTAATTACAGACATTGCACTAGAAATGCCAAGGCCAGGGTTCAAATCCGCACTGGGCCAATTACTGTTTCTCAGTCTAACCTACTTTACAGGGTTGTTCTGAGGATAAATGGGGGCAGGAAACAATGTATGCTTT
>NW_015342476.1:0-209 GCF_001447785.1 Gekko japonicus
AAAAGAATTTGAGTCAGCCAGTTTCAGACAAAGTGTAGGAACCTGTCTGGGGAAGAGGAATCGGACTTTTCATTATGTCCTAATTTGAAAGGAAAAACCCAACTTAGCTCGTAATGTTTTCAAGGCTGCAATTTATGGTGCCTTGTGACATACCCAGTGAGCATTTTATATATTTAGAGTGGTGTGACAGTTTAAAAGTTGTAGGGGCT
>NW_015342477.1:0-209 GCF_001447785.1 Gekko japonicus
CTGGGACCTTCTATATGCAAAGTACATCACAGACCACTGAAACATAGCCCTTTCCTTATTCATGTGCTTACAAGCAGAGCTGCTATATGCCCCTGGAGAGGGGAAGGGGACCATACCATGTTATTCCTGTATGTTTGTCCTGCAAATAACAGCCTGGGGGTGGATTTAATCTGGGAAAGCAAGTATGGGAGATAGAATTAAACAGAATT
>NW_015342478.1:0-209 GCF_001447785.1 Gekko japonicus
ACCTTCGCTTCTATATATTCTCCGAACGAAGCTCAAATAGATTTTTTGAAGGAAGTTCTTCTTCAGCTGGAGCCTTTTCAGGAAGGACACACAGTGATAGGTGGAGACCTCAATTACGTAGCAGATGCAGTTTTGGACAGGTCAAACTACAAGGACAAACTACATAAAGGGATGAAGCCCACGAAACTGATGACTCTTCTCAAATCCTT
>NW_015342479.1:0-209 GCF_001447785.1 Gekko japonicus
CCCCCCCTTCCCCCAAACTGAGCATTTGTGCAAATGAGAAAGAAGCAAACCACAGGAAGCAGAACAGAAATTGCTCTCCAAACAGAGGAGGCATTTCAGTTTCCCTCTAAAAACACTGGGGGAATTGGGCTTCGTAATGAACACACACATGAACACCCGTGAAGCAGGCCTTCCACTGAGTCAGACACCCCCCCCCCCCCGCCCCCCCC
>NW_015342480.1:0-209 GCF_001447785.1 Gekko japonicus
CCTCCTGCATCCCAAGCAGATGCTCTGCTGCTGAGTCAGAGCCCCTCCTCAGCAGAAGGACTGTTTCAAGCCCTGCCCCCAGGAGATAACAGCCAGGAAAATAACCTGAACACGGAATATAAAAGTCTAAGAGATAGCCTGCTGGCTCACAGCAGTGGTCTCTCATATCCAGCTTTGTGTTTGTTTATTTATCCTTCCCTATGAGTGGT
>NW_015342481.1:0-210 GCF_001447785.1 Gekko japonicus
TTGGCAGGAGCTGGAACTAGAGACAGGACATTGTGTGGGAACTCCTAAATAAAGCGGTGGCATGCTGCTTCCCACACTTGGGAAAGTCCCCATGCGGAAACAGCCTGGGTCCACCACAAGGGCTTTCTATGAGGCATTTGCTGCAAGTTCCTGAATAGGAACTCAGTCTCCAGGTTACAAGAGTCTGATCTGGATCAGGATCAGGACCAT
>NW_015342482.1:0-209 GCF_001447785.1 Gekko japonicus
TTTCAGAAATGGGCAGAGCCACTGTCAGGCTGCTCTGGTTCTAAGAAAAGCAGAGAGGGAGCTTTGCTCCAGTCTTAGGCCTATGACACATGGCTGCTTTCCCTTCCACTGTGCATGTCCGTTGGGTTTCCTTTTTTGTTCTGCATTGATCTTCCTCCTTGAGCTCTCAGTTCACTTTCGAGTCACTGTTTCCCCGGTTTTTCTGAGAG
>NW_015342483.1:0-209 GCF_001447785.1 Gekko japonicus
GGCCGGCCGTTCCTCGTCTGGCCCGTCCGCCGCTCCCTTCCCCGGCGGGAGCAGCAGCGCCGGTGGCGCCGTCCCGGACAATGTAGCCACGCCCCCTCCCTAGCAGAGGGTGCTACGCGCGTCGTGACGTCAGCGCGCGGCCCCACCCCCCGCGGCCCGTCGTCAAGGGGCGGGAGACGAAGTCACATGACGGGAGAGGGCGGGGCGGC
>NW_015342484.1:0-209 GCF_001447785.1 Gekko japonicus
GGACTTGCCTGGGCTATCCACGTCAGGGCGAAGGAATCATTTCAACAGCGCAAGTCCTTCCTCTGAACAACAGCCAGGGCGAAGGTGACATCTAAACCATGGACTTCACGGGTCACGACATCCTAGTTTTGCTTTGCTTTGTTTCCGCCGCTGCCCTAAGCTACAATGTGTTCCGCAAGCAGGAGCACGTCACAAAGTTTGGTTCCAGG
>NW_015342485.1:0-209 GCF_001447785.1 Gekko japonicus
ATACCTTGTGGCTAATAGCCACTCATGGCTTTCTGTTTAAATTTCCTACTAGGGATGTCTTTTTTGGGTTGGGGACAGTTCATGCAGAAAGTACTGTTTTCTTGTGTGTCACTGCTAGTGTAAAGTGAAGCATGTTGTGGCAGACAATTCTAAAGTATACATAGATGGAAGTGTTTGTATAGTGTGCTGCAGAGCAAAGGGAGAATTCT
>NW_015342486.1:0-209 GCF_001447785.1 Gekko japonicus
TCCTGAACAGCCACGTCGTGTGGCGATGTATCTGATAAGATGGCATCACATGGACGTGACATCATCATGGTGGCGGTGGCACGCAGCAACGCTCTGCTTTTTGAGCAATTTTTTTTTTGGCTTCAGTCCAGTTTGAGTCCAGAGTCTGCCCAGAAAGCAGAGCCTCACCCTTGATGTTGCCAACATGATGATGCCACTTCCGTGTGATG
>NW_015342487.1:0-209 GCF_001447785.1 Gekko japonicus
CTGCAAAATGTAGGAGGATGGAAAAGTACTTTAATGCACTATTGCCCCGAGGGAATTCTTAGTGTCGGACATCTTGAAAATCATTTTGCCTGGAGTCAGTCTTTGCCATGTCCCAGACACCTAAGAAAAGGTGCTCCTTGGTCATGAAAAGAATGTAACAATGGCTAGAATGGTACATTGCCAATTAGAACAAATGATTTATAGTCAAG
>NW_015342488.1:0-209 GCF_001447785.1 Gekko japonicus
TGCTTTGATGATCCTTTGCAAGGCAAAACCCAGACAAAAAAGTGTGGTGGGTGACTGCCAGCCTGTGGAGGGGATTTATGCCCCCCAAAGAGTCAGAGTGTTTCTCCCCACCTCCTCAACGGCTTGAATAAATAAGCTCCGACCCTGAACTTTGTCACAGTGCCTCCCCACCCAGGGCCGGCCCCAGGTGTTTCTGCACCCTAGGTGAG
>NW_015342489.1:0-209 GCF_001447785.1 Gekko japonicus
GCCACGCAGCCGGCTAATCGAGCGGCGGCTATGGGTCATTGAGGGCGCGGATGGGCTCGGGCTGCCTTCCCCCCCTCCCCGGCGGAGGGAGAGGGAGGGCGAGCTGGGCTCGGGCGCTGCGGCCTGCCTCGGCTGGCTAATTGGGGAGCCGTCGATGTCTCTCTTTAAGCAAATAACTCACCCTAAGCAGGGGCGGTGGCTCAAGTGGT
>NW_015342490.1:0-209 GCF_001447785.1 Gekko japonicus
AGATGATTTATCCAGGAAGGCCTGGAGCGGCTGTGCAATTGCTTTTTCCTTTATTTTGCCCAGGAAGAACAAAGTAGATACTGGGTGATAATTCTTCTGTAGCAAACTATATAGTAAATACAGATAAATCGGCTCTTTTCATATTCCTACATAAGTGCCATTTAGAAGACATAAAGGCAACCTTCAACCAGAAGTCAAATTGCAGCAAA
>NW_015342491.1:0-209 GCF_001447785.1 Gekko japonicus
ATAATGCAAAGTCACTCCCCTCCCTTGCATTTTGGATTACTACCCAGCTTTGACTTCCATCACAACTTCTCACTTGTACTTTTGTCAGTTACAATCTAGTTTTTGATCTCCAAGACAGCCTTGACCTGGATATTGTGAGTGTATTTGCTATGTATAAACACCCATGGCCCATTGAGCAGTTATACTCCAGCAGTGATACTGGTGAAAGG
>NW_015342492.1:0-209 GCF_001447785.1 Gekko japonicus
ATGAGATAATTTAAGATGTCACCATTCACGGGAGCATTCATTGGCTAGGGACAAGTGAAGATACATTTTAGACATGCATTTCAGTGTTTTGTGTTGTGTTAGTCGTTTAACCATTTTCTGATTGATCATATTTTGTAAAACTTAGTATCAAATGTCACTCCTTCATTGCACAACACACTACAACGCCAAATAAAAATTATATCTTCAGG
>NW_015342493.1:0-209 GCF_001447785.1 Gekko japonicus
TTGCAGTGACAATTATCATAATGGCACATTATCTAAAGTGACACCTTGTTCTAGAATAGAGGCAGGGCAGAACCCCCCAAATGTTTTTCCCCCCACAGTTATATTTGACTTATTTATGTTTCATATGCACTCGCTACAATAATTTAACTTCTATACTGCTTTGCTGATTTAGTATATTGAGCAGTATGCCCTTTGACACTCTGTAGTGT
>NW_015342494.1:0-209 GCF_001447785.1 Gekko japonicus
CCAGGTCCTAGTCCAACACTCTTAACCACCACAGCACACTGGCTCTCCAACAAGCCTATTCCTGGGAAGCCTATTCCTAGTAAGCCCATTCCTATATATCTAGCCTACCTCATGGGACTGCTGTTGTGAGGATTTAAATGATGAAGGAGAGCACTCTGAGGTTCTTGGAGGAAAGACAGCTTTAATATCTATATATCTAATAGCCAAGT
>NW_015342495.1:0-209 GCF_001447785.1 Gekko japonicus
ACTCCACATTGGTTGCTGATGATGTGGCTGTCACAGCTGCTGCGCAGCTTGCCGACCCCTATTTTTTCACATATGCATTGTAGTGCAATATCAACATACAATGTCCCTCTAGCTGTCTTGCCGCTTCCGCTGCCCATTCTTATCCAAGCAAATGGAACAAAACCTGCCTGTACCTTCCTCCGGCCCCGGTCACATGGGAGGATTTGCCA
>NW_015342496.1:0-209 GCF_001447785.1 Gekko japonicus
GCACAGTCGAGTCCGACTCTTCGCAAATGTGCTGTTGGCTGAGAGGGCAATAAACTTTTCATGAATAAATGTCAGCTCATCATCAATCTTATGTCAAATATGGTAGTAAAGCTGCCTCTTTAGATCCGGTTTTATATGGGTTTCCAGCTTAGAAATGTGATGCCTAATACTTGGCTACATAGATCAATGTGGTAAACACCTGTCCCGCT
>NW_015342497.1:0-209 GCF_001447785.1 Gekko japonicus
GGGGAAAAAAAGAGACTGATTAGTTTGGCAGGTAAGGTGGGGTGTTTTTTTTTAAAGTGGCATTTATAGTTTTCCAAGGCTACCGTGCTGATTAAGACGAGATTTGCTATTCTGGCAGAACAGCAAGATTTTATTGTTAACTTCCTTCCCCTGCAGGAAGTCTTCATTCAGCTCCTGACCCTGTCGGAAGAGGCTGCGCCAAACACGGC
>NW_015342498.1:0-209 GCF_001447785.1 Gekko japonicus
GTAAAACCTCAGTCACACAGTGCTTAACATTTTCAGGTATTCAAGTGGCACTGTGGAGGCTTGATGGCATCCATGTGATCCCCCAGGCGGTGTATACCCTCAGTCACAAAAATTATATAAATGAGCACATTTCTACAATGTCTCGTTTCAGCAGATTGTACATATTTGCTACTTCATATAATTTTTTTCTAGTTTTGCCCAACATGAGA
>NW_015342499.1:0-209 GCF_001447785.1 Gekko japonicus
AAAATAAAAAAAACACTTATGAAAAAAAAAAGACCTAGGGAATGCTTAGCAATGTTGCCCGAGGGACCACCCCTCACCTCCGTTCATTGCTGCGGTGATGAATGCTGGCCTTGTTCCACCTCTTCAGAGGGAGCCCGTGCCTCTTCTCTTCGGCCTTGCTGGCTAGCAGTGTACAGAAATAAAAAACGCAAGGGAAGACCATTAAAGAA
>NW_015342500.1:0-209 GCF_001447785.1 Gekko japonicus
AAGAAGAAGGAGGAAAACATTTGGTAAAGTAGAATGATGCTTTTGAAGCACAGAAAAGGTAGTCAGAGCCGTGGAGCAAAACAGAGAGCTTGGGGGATTTAAGAAAGGTAGCGGGTAACATCTCAGCAGTGAAGGCAGGAGATAATGAGGGGGTTCTTGATTGAATCAATGGAGACAAACAGGTAGATAGAAGACGAGGACGAGTTTGT
>NW_015342501.1:0-209 GCF_001447785.1 Gekko japonicus
CAGCTGCATCCTGACATTACGACAAGCCCATGTTTGTTCTTGGCGGGCCCGAGCACCGCCTGCTGCCCGCTTGCCAGGAGAAATCCACCCCCTGTCAGCAGAAACGGCCACGCTTGAGGAGGATAAGCAACCATGCCCCCTTCCTTGCCCGGTTCAGATTAACAGGGGGAAAACGCACACGAGGGATCATGGTTACCCTTACAGGAAAT
>NW_015342502.1:0-209 GCF_001447785.1 Gekko japonicus
CAAGAGGAAAGGTGGGATGTAAATATTGTAATACATAAATAAAATCAAATACAAGAAAAGGGATCAAAAGAGGGACATTGATCTAGGAAGGGCAGGTAACCAAAGGGGGGCGGGGCAGTTCCTGGTAAATCAGGTGATAGAGTTTTTAACTAGAGACATTCCCTTATGAGTTACGAACGGGTAATTTGTGGACTTGCCCCAAGATCACA
>NW_015342503.1:0-209 GCF_001447785.1 Gekko japonicus
TCAGTGGGGATTCAGACATGGGCCTCCCAGATCCAATTTCGGCACACACTCACTGCACACCGAAGCCGACTCTCCACGTTCTGCATGAAGAGAAGGAAGTCTAAGTCTTATGTTGTTCCTTGCGTACAAAAGTGCAAACAACTTTTTTTTAGGGCATTTATTTATTTATTCAAATTTATAACCCCGCCCTCCCAGCCCAAGGGCGGCTC
>NW_015342504.1:0-209 GCF_001447785.1 Gekko japonicus
AAGCACAACACCTGCCAGGCAATTTTAAGTGTTTCCACTGAAGTAAGTAAATTCCAGAAGAGGATATCTGTACACAGAAGGAAAAGAAGATGCAATGCATGCCAAGGCAGGGGCATATTGCATTCAAATGCCTCTGACCGTTGTAGTCCTAGATCCACCATATACCCCGCAAACATACACACACAGAATTTTATTGTTTGTGTGTATTT
>NW_015342505.1:0-209 GCF_001447785.1 Gekko japonicus
AAGTTTGTTCGCCACGGACACGTTTTCCAGGGCCGTTCACTTCAACTGTGGCACTGCAAATTCTTTGAAGAACAAAAGGAAAGTTTGAGAGGATACAATTATTGCTTCTCTTCCAGTGACCAGTAAAAAGAAATGCATTATATTAAAGAAAAAACCGATAAAGCCAGAGTGGTGTCATGAGTTTGAATCCCCACTCATGCCACAGAAGC
>NW_015342506.1:0-209 GCF_001447785.1 Gekko japonicus
TGTCCGTCTTGGAGGAAATCGAGTATGGACTTGATCTTAGGATGGAGAGTGTCAATCTTCTTCCTTCTGGACCATCTTACAAACGCCTTCCACGTGACGTTATAAATGCGCGATGTAGACGGTCTTCGTGAGTTTAGGATAGTACTCACAACCAATGGACTGTAACCCTTCTTTAGAAGTTTTTGCCGCTCAACCTCCATGCGGTCAAG
>NW_015342507.1:0-209 GCF_001447785.1 Gekko japonicus
CTGGGAAACGAAAGTTTAAATGCCATCCTGTTCTCCCTTCTGTCTTGGCATGCACCGGTCAGCTGACCGGGTTCCCATGGCAAGGAAGGGAAGGGACCCAATTCGAAGGGCAGGGGTAAGAGGTCCATGGACGGTCCTTGTCCACAACACCCGTAGCCATCCCTGGCTCCCTTGACCAATACTCCCTCTCAGCTGTGGAGCCTTGTGAG
>NW_015342508.1:0-209 GCF_001447785.1 Gekko japonicus
GTAAGTTAACTGCCCCCTTAAAAATTCAATTGCCCCCTGAACAAAGAAAGCCTGCCTATGGGCTTGCAAGCACTGTGGGATGGGGAGGCATTTCCTGCTTCTCTGTCCCAGCAGCTGCTGGGCCGCTTCAAATCCCCATGGCAGGGATCTTCCCTTTCCGATGCTCAGGCTCTTGAACTGCGTTCTTTCTGAACAAAGTTTGAGTCCAG
>NW_015342509.1:0-209 GCF_001447785.1 Gekko japonicus
TTGGAAGCTCAGAACTTCATAACTTTTTCCTTTGGACAAACCTGTGAATGCATGTTGATTCTTTAAAGAGACCTGGATTCCAGCTCAAATAAATAACATCATAATATTGGCAGAGATCTTCCCAGGAGATCCAGAAAATCCCTACAAGAGGGAAAACATGGAGGTCAAAAGCCCATTGTCTTAACAAGCTGTTTAAAATTTCACAAGCT
>NW_015342510.1:0-209 GCF_001447785.1 Gekko japonicus
AGAAGAGCCCTGCCGGATCAGACCGGTGGCCCCTGTAGTCCGACATCCTGTTTTACAACCAGTTCCTCTGGAGGTCCAAGTACAGGGCACAGAGATTGAGGGCACAGAGGTTTGCTGCTTTTGAATGTGAAGTTCCCTTTAGTCAACATGGCTGGCAGCCAGTGACTAAGCTGTCCATTGTGAGTCTGCCTAATCCCCTTTTTAAAGCC
>NW_015342511.1:0-209 GCF_001447785.1 Gekko japonicus
AAACCATTTCATTGCCTGAGTCATGATAGCCATGTCATGTTAGCGAAGGCATTCGTGTGCGTAAACAGGGTTCTGTGCACATACAGACTGACAATTATGGGTTTAAAACCAAAGAGTTTATTCCAAGCCAAAGAAATTCAAAGAGTTAGTACAAAATCAAACAGGAAATCACTTCAAGGTGTACAGAGGAAAAACAATAAAACTAACTT
>NW_015342512.1:0-209 GCF_001447785.1 Gekko japonicus
CCCCACACACAGAAAACAGGTATTTTGTTCAAAGCTCAGTTCTGAATTTGAGACCCTGTCACACTCTCCATGACATCATTAAGAGAGCAATTGAATCCAAACCCCTGTTCCAACCCCATCAGCCCTCAACCTGCCCCTGAATTACCACCTATTTTCTCTTCCCTCAAACTGATCTGCAGTGTAGGAGCAGAAGAAACATGAGATCTCTC
>NW_015342513.1:0-209 GCF_001447785.1 Gekko japonicus
AGTTGTTAGGAGAGATGCCTAAATTCTTGTTTCATTCCAGAATAAACTAGCCTTGCTTTCCTTTACCACTGGAGGAGACCAGGGGATGTATTCAGATGACGGAGTCAGCGGCAATATCCGTTACCTTCTGTGGCCCATGCAGGTAACCTAAAGCCCATGCAGATCCTTCCGGCTCAATGGCGTTCCTCTTGATCTTTAAGTACTGGTAC
>NW_015342514.1:0-209 GCF_001447785.1 Gekko japonicus
ACAAGCTCACCCAGAAAGTTTTCATGGAGAGAGGAGGGATCTGGTTTTCCCAGGTCCTAGTTACTAACCATTATATCTCATGCTGGCTCGCAGCTCTGTTCCTCAGCTTTCCAACTGCAACCATGAATGCCATCCTACTTAGTGCTGTATCTTGTCTATAATTGTGCCTTATACTTCATCACGCCATGCACTCCTGAGAGGAGTGTTCT
>NW_015342515.1:0-209 GCF_001447785.1 Gekko japonicus
GTAAAATATTTTTTCTAGTTATTCATTAAGCAATATGTAAAATTTTCTTTCTAGAAAAAGTTATAAATGCTATTCCAAATTGTTATATCAAATTGTTTAAAAAATGGTATGCCTTAAAAAAAATACTGATATTCTGAGAAATTTATGTAATTGAGCTGAGAATATATCTTACTCTTGATCTATGTATTATATTATATACTAGGAAAAAG
>NW_015342516.1:0-209 GCF_001447785.1 Gekko japonicus
AAAGGATGCAAAGGTACAATGTATATTTTAATCAGATAGATTAGAGCAGAGGGGAACAGCTTGAAGGCAGAAAATTTGCATCTATAGTAAAATAAAAATCCCATGACCCTCTTCAGTCCTGGAGGGGATTTCCATTGTTCTGAATTTATGAATTAACTCGAGTTCAGCAATCTTGTGTTAGTGATTTCCATTTGACTGTATGAGGTGCT
>NW_015342517.1:0-209 GCF_001447785.1 Gekko japonicus
TGCAATACTGACCTTGATATGGGCCAAGATCTGATTCGGTATAAGCTTCATATGACAGCAAAAAAAAGAAGAATGAAGAAAATGAACTGGTTTCAATGGGGAAAAACTAATGTTGCTGATTAAAAACTAGTTATAGAAAGATGGATTGTTAGGGCATAGCTTTCTGCTTGTCAGCATATTCAGCCCAGCAGTTGGGATATGGTGCTGAG
>NW_015342518.1:0-209 GCF_001447785.1 Gekko japonicus
CTTCATACCAGACGTATTTATGCCAGCCTAGCATAAGGTTGTGTCCTTCCAGAATAAGTAGTCTGGTATCTTCTAGTGTGATCCAGTCTTTTATCCATGTCAGTGCTGCCGCTTTGTAATATAGTTCCCAATTTGGGACTCCAAACCCTCCTACTTCTTTCTGATCCTGCATGTATTTCCGGTTAATTCTTGGTTTTTTATTATTCCAA
>NW_015342519.1:0-209 GCF_001447785.1 Gekko japonicus
TTCTTCTCTGAATGAATTATAGGCAAAGAGATACCACCTGAACCTAGGGCAGCAGAATGCATCCTCTTTATTAAAAAAGTCAGCCTACACGTAACCCAGACCTGTTATTTTGGTGTCCATCTGCCTGAATTCCCCCATGGGGTTTTCCTGAAATTTCATACCACCACAGGGACATATTCAATTCTCTGCTACCCACCCCACAAACCCAA
>NW_015342520.1:0-209 GCF_001447785.1 Gekko japonicus
CACAAGATGTTTTTATTACAGTACATACCTGTAACTTGTGAAACATTAAAGATAATCCCCTATTTCTCTTGACAGCCCTCCTAGGGGAAAAATGAGTCTTCCTTTCAAGTAAACAGGGTGATCCATCCAATGAACAATACAAGTGTCTAAAACCACTATCCTCTAAAACCACTATCCTCTTCTGTTTATCAATATGCCCTCCTGAACAA
>NW_015342521.1:0-209 GCF_001447785.1 Gekko japonicus
TTTTTTTATACCAGGCAGATCTGACGACAGAGAGCATTCCTTTGCAAAGTGTGAAGGACACCCCTCACTCTCACTGCATACAGAACAGAGAGAGTGATTTGCCTCTGGGCTGGTCAGATCATCCAGAGTGGGAGCCAATAAAATGGACTGGAAGTCGAAAACATTTTTCAAAAGTTCCTCCAGCTTAGTAATTTCATGTTGCCCTGACC
>NW_015342522.1:0-209 GCF_001447785.1 Gekko japonicus
ATGAGCTCATCCTGGGCAGTTGGGTCAAAGCTGTGCATCCTTGGCTTGGCCATAAATATGGACTCTTCTGTCTCTGGGCCTGGAAACTTCTCCTTATGGCCACGCAGAGAGCAAACTCTCCCCTTTATATCCTCTCCAAAGCAAAAAGCTGATCCTGACTCTGCTCTACTCTGGTGTAGGAGGTGCTGTTAAAGTGTTCACAAGATAAT
>NW_015342523.1:0-209 GCF_001447785.1 Gekko japonicus
AAACGCAGCGGCAGCATAGTATTTTTTATCATGGCTAACCAAAATATCATCAAACAGTGAGCAAACTCCTTTCCAGGCAAGATGTTAAGCTTAACTAAACAAAACAAAAAAGGGAAGGGGCAAAAAGAAAATTAAGTTTCAAAATGTAATGGAAAAGACTCAGTCTACAGTTTGCAGACTAAGCATGTCTACTCAGAAGCGACTCCTAC
>NW_015342524.1:0-209 GCF_001447785.1 Gekko japonicus
CTTTACCTACATCTAGTTTCCTTTCCTAAAAATCCCATTTTCAATCTAATCTCCTCTCTGTACCTCTTTGCTTACAGTGAAGGGGGTTTCCTCTTGTTAGTCTGCCCTACTAGGAGACTAAAAGACCTACAGAGCTGTTTCCTTAGCGACAGCCATTTGAAGGCTCATTCCTTCCTTCAATGGTGAGGCTTCGATTAGCTTTATGATGT
>NW_015342525.1:0-209 GCF_001447785.1 Gekko japonicus
AAAAACTTGGGAAAAGAGCCTCCATTAATGTGTCAATGAAAATCCAGGGTTAGGAGTCTAACTCATTTATCCTAAAACAGGGTTTAGAAATGAAGAGGAAAGGCAGTAAGGGGGCATGTTTGCTCCCAACGTGGTGGCTCAGAGCTGAGGACTGAGTCTAGGACGCATGATCCCCAATGCACAGAGCAGCTCTATTGATTTTTGTGCTT
>NW_015342526.1:0-209 GCF_001447785.1 Gekko japonicus
AAAGAGGGATACAATTTCCCCAGGGTGGAGCCCAGAAAACAGGGACTGTCCATGGTAAATAGAGTGTGAAAGCAGAGTCAGGCTGAGCAGCATCATTACTTACGCAGTAAAATTAATAAGTGGAGGCTCGGAAAAAACGTATGGCTTAAGTACAGATTTTGATGTAGCAGTGATTCCACTGATGGCCAAGTCACCCAGCCGGTAATAAT
>NW_015342527.1:0-209 GCF_001447785.1 Gekko japonicus
AGGGATAATCAGCTCATTCCTTACTCTGAATAGATACAACAATCAAGTAGGATATGGTCTACAGTCTCTACCATGGATGTATTTTGGCCCAGAATAGAAGACTGAATAGGACAGTGTCATGGTTTTGATTGGAAACCATACAGTCTAGTGGTTAGGATTCCTCGTTTTCAACTATACAGTCTGGATTTGATTCCTGGTACCCAAACTGC
>NW_015342528.1:0-209 GCF_001447785.1 Gekko japonicus
GTCACATCAAAGCTTGTCATACTCTCTTCAAAGATGTCCTTAGCTGTACTTTGTCTGGGTCGCTTTGCAAGTGCTGACAGCTGACAAGTAAGACCAAAAAGTAATAAAAGTAATAAAAGATATTCACTTGTACTGTTCTGCTTCTTGCCTTATCACACTTTTTATGTCACAGTGGTGATTGTCGGGGGGTTCCCTCTAAGGTGAGGTGG
>NW_015342529.1:0-209 GCF_001447785.1 Gekko japonicus
CTTTTCCTAGACTTGCCTTAAACCGTGGGAACCAGCTTGCAAAATGATAAAGATTGTAACGGCTCAAGAAGATGAGACAATGCCCATCTTGATCCATCTCTCACAAGCAGGTTGCAGGCTGGGGCATCTCCAATTTGCCTTGTGCAGGGAAGGCAGGGGAGCATTTGACCTTTTAACCTCCTCCTTGGTTTTGCTATTCAAAACCCACC
>NW_015342530.1:0-209 GCF_001447785.1 Gekko japonicus
TTTTAAAATGCAGGTGGGTGCATATGCGCCCATGTGCACGCATATGCCCTCATGCGTATGTGCGCATGTGCACTCATGGACATATAGGCAAAACCTCCAAAAACAACCCCACCCCAGCGGCGAAAATGGATCTGCAGGTTCAGACATCTGTTCTGGGTTCCTTTCACTGCAGGAGACTTTAGACATTGGAAAACCTGGAGGGAACCCCA
>NW_015342531.1:0-209 GCF_001447785.1 Gekko japonicus
AAGATTACTCGTAACGGATCAGATACTTTGATTATAAATATTTATGCACCCAACCAAAACCAGGACCATTTTTTCAAAACACTGAACCCTATACTAGAGAGTAAGAACTGTAAAAATATATGTATTATAGGAGATTACAACGCGGTGTTTAACCCAGAGATGGATAGGAAGAGGCACGGGCAAATTTCAAAAACCGGAATGAAACTTCC
>NW_015342532.1:0-209 GCF_001447785.1 Gekko japonicus
TTCCAGCAGCTGGAGTCGGGGTTTTTTTTGTTTCTGCTTTTTCACATTCAGGACCAAGTTCTTCTTTAGGGTCAGCCTCTGAAACGGAACGTTAAAAGCAGTGTCCCCGTCACGGGCTCTGTTTGTACAGAGGGCTTTGCTCACGGCTGGGCCACTTTGGCTACTGTCTTGGATCCAGATGTGTCATTCCAGTCATTCCCTGGGATGCA
>NW_015342533.1:0-209 GCF_001447785.1 Gekko japonicus
GCTTTTTCATCAGCTGACAATTAGTCACGTGCCATTCGTTTTCTATTTAATATATGGATTTTTTTAATGCTCTGCCTTTCCAGTAGCTTTGGGGCAGCGTACAAATTCAAATTAAAAAAATATTAATTGCAATAAAATCCCACATATCTCTTCCTACCCCCCCTTTTTTTAAAAAGGCCGTGGCCTATGCCCCATTAAAAGCCCTCGCA
>NW_015342534.1:0-209 GCF_001447785.1 Gekko japonicus
TCTTGCAGCTCTGTGCACTGGCAAGGCAGGCCAGTGCACAGCCAACCGTTTTGGCCCCATCCCACAGCACCTGTCCTGGACCAGCCCCCCCGTACTCCTTTGTGGGTGGGGATGAAGGGGAGAGGGTTACCTGGGGCCCCCAGCTGCTTGGTTGACAAGGCCGCTTGCTGTCAGTGCCATTGGGCCAGGAGAGGAAGGGGGTCAGGGGA
>NW_015342535.1:0-209 GCF_001447785.1 Gekko japonicus
GGCTAGCTTGGGCAAGCTAAACCTTACGACTTAATTGTTTCTGATATCTAATCTAAACATAGGTGGGTGTAAAGTCAAGTCGTGGCTGACTTCCAGCCATCCTGGAGGGGTTTCCAAGGCGAGAGATGTCCAGAGGTGGTTTGCCACTGCCTGCCGCAGCAGCCCTAGACTCCCTCAGTGGGCTCCCACCAGGGCTATTTTTGGGCAGG
>NW_015342536.1:0-209 GCF_001447785.1 Gekko japonicus
AAGGCTAGACTCTGAAGAGCAGAGTAACTCAGTACACACTCCTAATTACATGACCAGATGTTAGTTGTTAGTTCCCAGGGCTTAGAACACTGAAATCAAATAACAGATGTTCCCTTGGTACTTATGGAGCCTAAGCAGCAACTACAACTCTAATTGGGTCCAGTCATAAATTCTCACAAGAAGGAATAGGGTTGCCAGCTCCAGGTTGG
>NW_015342537.1:0-209 GCF_001447785.1 Gekko japonicus
CTGTAAATCTTCATCAACCACCTTCCAAAAATGATGAAACTACCGTAGAAAATATCTTAAAAATTCTAATGACGGGGATGCCAGGGAGAAGTATTTCTTTTTTATTTCTTTGTTTAATATATATCCTGTAGGTATAACAACCTTTGATAAACACAATTGTGCCATAATTCCGCTATAACCCCTTTCTTTTTTTTTCTGTACCCCTTTTA
>NW_015342538.1:0-209 GCF_001447785.1 Gekko japonicus
GTGACTTGATGGCACTTTCTACCACCAGACTGCTTAACACTCTCCACAGATAGTCATAATCTGTTTAGGAAATTTATATCCCACCCACCATCCAAGGACCTCAGAATATCATGTATATGTGTCCCTTCCCTATTTTATCCTCACATTTTCTCTGTGGAGTAGGTTAGTGTGACTGGCACAAACTAATCCAGGCCCCGGTCACACGTGCC
>NW_015342539.1:0-209 GCF_001447785.1 Gekko japonicus
CACACTAACTCAGCTTAGCGGGAACAATGTTGGGGATCCCAAGAAAATCGCTCTGCAGAGCCCCACCGGTAGCGCAGTTAAATTACCCTGGGTGGGCTCTGCATCACCGCTGTGTAGAGCCCGCCAAAACTGATACCCAACCAGGCCAGCTGCCTGGATGACGTGGGCCAGCCAGTGCAATACCCTGAGGCTCCCACATTTGCCACTCT
>NW_015342540.1:0-209 GCF_001447785.1 Gekko japonicus
GGATCAGCTGGGCACAGCCAACCCTGAGGTGGGAGAGAACTCCGTGGAAGAGGAACGGGCAGGCGAAGGAGGTCCCGGCTTGCATTCAGTTACAGACTGCCTGTTGCAGAGAGCTACTGCTACCCTTCACAGTGTGACAGTTATTCACAGTCTGACAGTAGCATCCCAGCTGCTCAGACCCAGGACTCAGAACCAGATAGCGTCCCACC
>NW_015342541.1:0-209 GCF_001447785.1 Gekko japonicus
CCTGGGCTATCCAGGTCAGGGCTCTGCTGTCCTTAAATAGCGAGTAGTTCATCTTGGGGAGTTAGGGTGGCGAAAGAGCAGAACGATCCGCATATCCCGCCCAGTGCCTTCTACTTTTTTCACACACTTTCCAGTCCCCCGGTGGGTGGATCGACCCAGTTCCGGATGAGTCATTTCCAGTGGAACAGGAAAGCAGGAAAACGTCTGCA
>NW_015342542.1:0-209 GCF_001447785.1 Gekko japonicus
TGCCCTATTAAACCATGTACATATTCAGCCACTTTTTCCCATTAGCAAAAACACTGACAAAACTGAAAAGCCCACGTACAAATGGTGATGCCAGGTAAGCTTGTACCATAACAGGAAATGGAACACTTTTAAAAAACACATAGCTAAGACAGTGTCCTACATTAGGTTTGCTTGTGTATCATTGGTGAATCAAAGAGAGAGAGAGAGAA
>NW_015342543.1:0-209 GCF_001447785.1 Gekko japonicus
CCTTCTGGCTCTTCTCTGACCATTCAGTGCTGCAAACTAAAGAGCAAAAGTCTCCAGTGTGGTTTTACCTTTAGCATGGTTCTCCTTAGGTTTACCAACCTCTGGATGTGGTCTGGAGAGCCTTAGCCTTTATGCCCTATTTGTTGGCCCTCCGGGGGAATTGATTGGCCACTACAGGATGCTGGACAAGACTGACCACTGGTATGATG
>NW_015342544.1:0-209 GCF_001447785.1 Gekko japonicus
CAGCCAGCAGCAAGGCTGTATTACAAGTGTACCCAGAGCTACTATCATTTTGTGCTAACATCAGTCCCTACGTTGGGAAGACTTTTTTCCTGATGAAAAATACATTCTTCTTGTAGATACCTATAGTGAAGTGTCAGCATAAGAAGAGAGAGTATTTATTTACATTATTCACAGTCTGCCTTTTTTACAGGGACTCAAGGTGGATTACA
>NW_015342545.1:0-209 GCF_001447785.1 Gekko japonicus
GTATGTTTTTATATTTGTATATGAGATATCTCCTGGCTCCATCTGGTTTCCTGAACCCAGCACTCTGCACAGAAAAGCACCTGGAAGTCATTCTCTGGCATCATCTCGGTCCCGTTTCCCACATGTCGTGCACCACAGAGATGTGGCGCGAGCACCGGCCTGTGCTGAGATTAGCCGCTAGACAGCTGCAAACCCGTCCGCTTCCTGCG
>NW_015342546.1:0-209 GCF_001447785.1 Gekko japonicus
ATGTGTCTCCTACATGCTCATGGCTGGACAGAGCCCTTCTCTCCCTTAAATAACCAGAAGGGCTTGTAACCCTCTGGCCACTCAGGATCTTCTCTCTATCACTAGTTTCTGCATGGAGCCTTAATGCATGGGCACCAACTCTGGATCTCAGGTGGCTGAACTCTCTTCCTAAAGGTAAATGTACCCCTTGCTGGAAAGCTAGTTGAATC
>NW_015342547.1:0-209 GCF_001447785.1 Gekko japonicus
ACCACCACGTGCTGCGAATCGCTGTTCAGCCAGGACTCCATGGCCTTGCAGATAGTGCACACTTTATTCAGCGGTGGCGCATGCAGGTCGGGCCAGCCCACGTCCATTATCTGGGATGAAGCAGAATCAGGTTGCAAATACGTTTATGAAAGGCAGGCTTTTGATTGTAACGGGAGCAAAGGTGCAGAAGGCGACACACATCCTGGAGC
>NW_015342548.1:0-209 GCF_001447785.1 Gekko japonicus
GGAGAAGCTGCAGTCATTTCCATGCTCTTTATTATCCGGTCAACGGCCTCTTTCAATAATACAATACAGCCATTAAAACAAATAGCTTGTCGTATTTGCACATGTTTGGTTAACGGAACGTCTTTGTCGTCCAAGATCTAGTCTCAGCGGCTGCGTTTAAAAAGCCACTTATCCAATAATATATATATTGGCCCCGGTCACACGGCAAA
>NW_015342549.1:0-209 GCF_001447785.1 Gekko japonicus
TGTTTCTTGCATACTCTGTAACAGGCCTTTTGTAATGCAGTTCGCTTCTCTGCATACAACACCATCACCAAATCTGAAATAAGAACACGAAAACTGCCTGCATGCACAGTGGTTGGCCGATGAATAAACAGAAAGCAACAAAGCTTCTTACCAGGCCACATCTTTGATCATTGCTGAGAATATGAGAAGAAAAGAAACGAAAAGAAAAG
>NW_015342550.1:0-209 GCF_001447785.1 Gekko japonicus
CAGACTGAGTCCCTCTCCAAGAACAGTATGCTGGTGGTTATTTATTTTTTAATGATTGTATTGTTTGCTTTTCCTTTGCAAGGTGCCTCAAGCAAGTTTCTGGAGAGGCAGCATGCAAATCTTCTAAATAAACAAACAGTAGTGTAGAAAGGAAATTTTGGCCTTTGTGACTTTCCTCACACCAGCATAACAAGCTTTATCTGCCAAAA
>NW_015342551.1:0-209 GCF_001447785.1 Gekko japonicus
GTTGGTTGCAGGGTGGAAGGGAGCAGATGTGCCTAATAACATAGTACTGCACAAACTCCTGGAACTCTGAGGAGGTAAAGGCAGTGCCATTATCCATTACTAGGGAGTCCGGTATGCTGTGCGAGCTGAAAATCCACCACATTGCTCGGATGGTGGATCGGGACAAGGTCGATGGAACCAGTGCCACCTCTAGCCATTTAGTGTAGGCA
>NW_015342552.1:0-209 GCF_001447785.1 Gekko japonicus
GGATTCTTTTGTCAAGATTTCTTTAGCCTTCTCGCAGAGGCTCTTCACCTGCCCTTCGGAGAGCTGCTTGCATTCGTTCAGCTGCTCCACCCACTGGTCAAGCTCCTTGGTAAAGACCTTCTCCTCCATCCTTGCTGCTCACCCGGCCGCTGTCGCCCCTTTCCCTTCCTTCCTCCCTCCCCGGCACCCGCCCCCCCGGCCCAGTCCCC
>NW_015342553.1:0-209 GCF_001447785.1 Gekko japonicus
ACAGGGCTCAACTTGTGTTAAAATAAGGCAGCTAAGCCACAGCATGTCTGAGGCAGTCTTCTTAGATGAGTGATGCTCGTCAGACAGAATGCTTTGGCAGGGCTCGTTCCAGTGTGTGACAATGTTGGGTATCATTTGGGGCCTAAACCCTGGCAAATGGCCTGCTCCCCCAAAAGCTTGGCTATTTTTGCTTCGCACAGTGAGCTCCC
>NW_015342554.1:0-209 GCF_001447785.1 Gekko japonicus
AACAAAGTCAGATGCCCTGCAAAGTGTATTCAATAGCGCTGTGCTTTAATACAAATAAAATTACAGTGATCGGTGTGGGGAAAGCAACATGATCCTCACCTTTTGCGTTCAGATGGGGTCCAGAGACTCTTTACAAAACGAGGTAAGACGCAATTGGCACCTTCGCATGCCTTCATAAAATCAAGATGGGTCGCCGTGTTGGTCTGTCT
>NW_015342555.1:0-209 GCF_001447785.1 Gekko japonicus
GACCAACACAGCTACTTTCTGAAACTATCTGCAAAAGGAAGTAACTGTTTAATAAGATACTTCCTGCTTAGGGGCTAACGTCCCCTGTCGATCCTTGCTGTGGGGTTGCCAGGCTGCCCGCTGAGGGGGTACCCCTCTCCCCCCCTCAAAACACCCCTCTCTTGCTGGCTATAAGATTATGGAAACAAATTGCTGGGAGAGGTATTTAA
>NW_015342556.1:0-209 GCF_001447785.1 Gekko japonicus
CCTGTCCCCTGCCTCCACTGCTGCCCAGTGTAGCAACAGGAGGAACTGCGGAAGAACAAAGTGACATGGTGGCAGCAATGTCATGACATCACTTCCAGTCATACCTGGAAGTGATGTCAGAAGTCGCCCCCCGCCCCCCACAGATGGCCAGGGGGGACATGGCACCCATTATTGCTACAATACTCATAGCAGTCCCCAAACTAGAGATT
>NW_015342557.1:0-209 GCF_001447785.1 Gekko japonicus
TTCCAGCCTGGAGCTGGCAACCCTACTTTGGGTGGTGAATAAAGGTAGCTTGGATTTTCCCTCTCCAGGATGCATGATGAAGGGGATTGTGGGATTGCTTTGACACGCACCCAGACTGTAATTTTACTGTGCCACACAGCACTTTGGAAAGGGGGTTGGACAATGGAATAGTAAAATGTAGCTAAATCATGAAAACTCAGGATTGGGAA
>NW_015342558.1:0-209 GCF_001447785.1 Gekko japonicus
GGCAGCTGCTACTGCACTGGTTCTGCTGTCCTACAACTCCTTCCTCCTTGCTTGGATTCTGCATTTGGCATCAGTCCTGTTGAGCTGGCTTGGGATTTGCTGCAATGACACTGGGTTCTGCTGCTGGACTCTAGTACGTTGGCATTGGGTTCTGCTATTGGGAACTAGTACATTGCACTGGCTCTGCTTGCCTTGCAGAAATGCCCCCC
>NW_015342559.1:0-209 GCF_001447785.1 Gekko japonicus
TGGGAGTTCCAAACATAGGACTCCCCAGACTGATTTGTTTGCCCCTCAGATGTACAGTGCTTACCTGGTTGCGCCCCAAACAAGGCAGTCCCTCTGCATCTTTTCTCTCTTGTTCACGGTCATCCATTTGATGTGAAATTCCAGAAAATGATGGCCATCAGCTTCTTGGTGTACCTCTGAAGGCAGGTACACATCTGAAGATAATCAGA
>NW_015342560.1:0-209 GCF_001447785.1 Gekko japonicus
TGTGGCTAGTTGCAATTGTTGAGTCTGTTGACTACACCTGTTTCTGAACCCTACTCTTTGCCAACCTGCTCTCCAAGGAATACTTACGTCCTTGCGCTCTGCAAAGCTATGGCGGGGCTATTGGGGCTCCGCCTCTTTCCTTAAAGGGCCAGTGCCCTTCCTTAAATGGCCCCTCACTTGTTAAAGGCCCCTGCTTCTTCCCAAAAGCA
>NW_015342561.1:0-209 GCF_001447785.1 Gekko japonicus
GAGTGCAAACACAGCTGGGAAAGACCTGGGGACAGCACGTGGCTCGATTGCTAACAGAGAGGGGGGCTCAGGCACACCACAAAGGGACCTGAAATTTGGCTTCTGCGATAGACGAACCCAAACCTCAGCGTGGTGAAGGAAAGGAATTCTGCACATGCTCGGAGGCACTTCGCATCAACTGCAAAGAACAAGAGAGAAAGAGAGAGAGA
>NW_015342562.1:0-209 GCF_001447785.1 Gekko japonicus
CACACCATGTCCAGGCATGCTGAGTATGGCATGCCCCCCTCCTACATGATCTCTACTCTGCATAATACCTGTTATTATCTGAACAAGATCCATTTCTTCTTTCTCCCACATTTGGGGTTATAATCAGAATCGTAACCTTTAATCTCATATCCGAGTACAAAGAAACATTGATTGACCTTATAATTTATTTATTTATTTATTTGTCTCAT
>NW_015342563.1:0-209 GCF_001447785.1 Gekko japonicus
TGTAGATAAAGCAATTCGGCTAACAATTTTGCTTAGCATTGCATTGTTAAACACCTTTAATATCATTTAAATTCATCTGCACAGTTGGTAATACTCATCATCTCTGGGCATGTGGCTGCTAGATACTTTGAGCACATGCTCAGAACTTTCTGGCTTGCTGAGAATGGCAGAAATTGTAGTTTTCTCATAAGAACATAAGAGAAGCCATG
>NW_015342564.1:0-209 GCF_001447785.1 Gekko japonicus
ATTAACTGAACATTGTTATATTAATGTAACATTATAACAATAAATGCAACATATTCTCTAAATCTCCAGCTTTCATTTAAAAATAAGTTTCTATCCCCTTGTGTTGAATAGAACAAGACATATCTTCACAACAAAAGGAACTTACTTCTTTTAAAAATATAAGCTGGGAATTCAGGGAACTTGTTACAAAGGAACTTCAGGAACAGAAT
>NW_015342565.1:0-209 GCF_001447785.1 Gekko japonicus
GATACAACCCCATATTACATTATTGGGAGGAGTCATGGCACAGTGGTAGAGGACTGGCTCAGCATGCAGGAAGTCCCAGGTTCAGTCTTTGGCACATGCAGTTTTAGGTAAAAGGTGTTATGAAACACCTCTGCCTAAGATCCTGAAAACCTTCTGCCAGAGTGAGTAGACAATACTGACGTTGATGGTCCAGTGGTCTGACAAAGTGT
>NW_015342566.1:0-209 GCF_001447785.1 Gekko japonicus
CATTCAGAGTACTGCTAGTTGAGGTAGGCCTGGAGCGCAGTGTGTCTAACTGCAGACACTCTGTCCCCCAGTTGGCAGGGCACTCGTACAAGGGATGACCCATGACATTTTAGGATCAAGAACCTGAAAAGGACAGTCAAACGGAGTAGGGGGCCAGCAATGAAAACTTACTGTATAAATCATATGTAAAAATAGATGTATTTATTTGT
>NW_015342567.1:0-209 GCF_001447785.1 Gekko japonicus
CTAGCCTGGGCCATTCCCTTTAGGACGTCATAATTTAATAGCCTTGGGAGAGGGTGAACCTAAACCTGCAGGAAGTAATTTCAGTACACACTTGCTGCATTCGATAATAATGACCACACTTAGCATTTATTCTGTCCTTTCAGTGTTTTCCCCCCTAGTCCTTTCCGTCTTCAGAGTGCTTCACACCATTGGCCAATTTGGTGTAGTGG
>NW_015342568.1:0-209 GCF_001447785.1 Gekko japonicus
CAGCTTAGAGGGAACACTGGTGCTGGGGCCAATCACAAAACCTTAGAACGTTGCAAACTAATTGTCTTCCTATGATGATTGCAGCTAATTCTGAATGGGTATTGCCTTCAGCCACAAAGGTGATACTTCCTGAGTTCTTTCGAAGTACATCCTGATCCAGTGAGGCAGAGGAAAGCAAGGTTTGGCTGTTTCCTTGCTGACAAAGCAAA
>NW_015342569.1:0-209 GCF_001447785.1 Gekko japonicus
CTTTCTAATATCTCACAAGATAGCCATGATGTAAGCTCAGAGGTACTTTGCTTATTCAAATATGCTGCAGTAGATTATAATGCTTGCTCATGTGCAGCCTGTTGTGAGTGGGGTCAGATCACCTGGTTTGGTACCTCAGCAGTCAAAAATGTGGTAATCAATGCTATAGGTCAACAAAGCCATAACAAAGCCAGAAGTATACATGAAAG
>NW_015342570.1:0-209 GCF_001447785.1 Gekko japonicus
CCCATCCAAATCCTAACCAGGGCTGACCCAACTCAGCTTCCAAGATCTGGTGAGATAGGGCCAGCCTGGCTTATCCAGGTAGGACAAGCAGAGCTACTCCGTTCTAAATCAATTGAAGTCAACGGCCTTAGAAGACTTGCATTGTCTGCCCCAGGTTCAATGTTATTGGGAAGCTGTTCCTCCTCCTGCTTCCCCGCAGCATTACGGGG
>NW_015342571.1:0-209 GCF_001447785.1 Gekko japonicus
CAGATGGCACTGTTGTGCAATTCCCAGATCTTGGGCTTGTCAAGTCCACAGGGGCCAACAGAACAGCTCCTGGATGCTCACGTCCTCTGGAAACTCAAGTCCACGTCACACGTTCATTTTTGGAAGAGTTAAACAGCAGTTGTGCCGAAGAAGAGTACTGACTGCTTAAGTTCCCTGTCTGCATTATACAGAGAGGTACTACACAATGT
>NW_015342572.1:0-209 GCF_001447785.1 Gekko japonicus
TATTACCCCCAAACAGAAAAAGAAGTTATGTTATTGTTTGCCTGCATTTTCCCACCTATGTGGTTAACAGCAGCTTTTGGACAGGGATTCCCACCTATGTGGCTAACAGCAGCTGTGGAACTCGCTACCCCAGGATGTGGTGATGGCCACCAACTTGGAAGGCTATAAAAGGAGAGTGGACCAATTCATGGAGGACAGGTCTGTCAGTG
>NW_015342573.1:0-209 GCF_001447785.1 Gekko japonicus
TGCGCTGCTTCCACCCCCCACACACACACTTTGCGAGCCGATGGGAGGATGGAGTAGTTGAAGGCTGGCCGCGGTGGCGCTCAGCCAGCTGGCGCAGCTCTATTTGCGCTGTTACCCCCCGGCTTCGCGAGCCATCGGGGGAACACTGTAGGGTGGCAGCAGCGGGGGCAGCGCTAAGCTGACCGACCAAGACCCGTTTTCGGTGCTCC
>NW_015342574.1:0-209 GCF_001447785.1 Gekko japonicus
CGCTATTCCAAAATTCTTGTTACAGTTTGCGTCTATAAATTTAGCCTGGATTAATCCTGTAGTTCAGGACTAATTCTAAGTCTCTGGCCTGTAAAACATTTTTTTCTAGCCCAGATTAGTTTAAATGATTTGTAAATTAGCTGTTGTTTCTCATTTATTAAAAAGGGGAAACAAAAAAATGATAGTTGTATAGAAGCAAACTTGAAGGA
>NW_015342575.1:0-209 GCF_001447785.1 Gekko japonicus
GCACAAGACCAGTGGTCTCAAATAAAAGTGCCTCTCCCTGTGTGCATCAACAGAATATCCAGATCATTTAGTGGGGTCCAGATCAGCATTATGATGCAGTTGTTCAACTGCATTCACATCAAGTGTTGTATACGATTCTAAGCGCAGCAAGGGATCTTCACATGGATGCCAGCTTCCACACATGCTTAACTGCTGCACTGAAATATCAA
>NW_015342576.1:0-209 GCF_001447785.1 Gekko japonicus
TTTTTTCTCTTTTCTGCTAATGTAATTCCATTTGATCCAAGGTAGTGATGAGGAACCCAGCGTTTCCCACCCTACCCCTGAAGAAAGAGACTTGTTCCCGCAATTCTCCCTTCATATCGTGCCTTCTTGGAATCTCTTGTTGCTTCTTACTCATCAATTTCAACAGACTCGGGGGGGGGATTCTTGTTTTGGTGGCTGCTAGATAAAGA
>NW_015342577.1:0-209 GCF_001447785.1 Gekko japonicus
CACAACAGCCATTTCGCTAGCATGTTATAAACTTGGGAGTTAGAATTGACAGGTATCAAAATTGCCCTTGGCTTCACAGTCGGTTCCACCTGGGACAGTGATTCATGACCTTCCAACAGGATCAATCTCCTTTCCCCCAGAACTGCAGCCACCCCCTTCCCTCTGTGCCTCCACCCCTAATGCCAGACACTAATGACAACCAGGAGGGG
>NW_015342578.1:0-209 GCF_001447785.1 Gekko japonicus
TAGGGTTAGTTTTATTATGGTTAGGGTTAGGGATTCCAACCTGGGTCTCTGAGAACTTCTTCACATCTATTGGTCAGGACACAGAGAAATGAAATTGTCAGCTCTCCTTCCCACTGTATCAACTGAGGTCTTTCATCATGGCCCATCTCAGGCCATCATCGTTTAGTTTGGGGAAAATGATCTTCCTGCTCAAAAAGGCATTGTGTTAT
>NW_015342579.1:0-209 GCF_001447785.1 Gekko japonicus
GGGGGGGGGAGGTGAAAGGGTCCCTGGCTCTGGTTGCTGGCCTCCACTCTGGGCCGGGTGAGGCCCTTGGCTCTGGGGTGTTCTTTTTCTGATCGGTTGCTACCCTCCCCTGCAAGGATCACAAGAGATGCTTCCCAAACGGAGTGATTCTAGACTGTATGTGGCTGGTTGGCTCCGACCGAATCGGCTGAAGCTAAACCCGGCGAAGA
>NW_015342580.1:0-209 GCF_001447785.1 Gekko japonicus
GGCTGCTGCAGGCCCGTTTTCGCCACTCCGCCCTCAGCTTCACAGCCCTTCGGGTGAGCAGTTGAAGGGTGGCAGCGCAAAGCCGCCCGCTGCAGGCCCATTTTTGGCGACCCCTTCCACGACCTTCGGGGGCAGCAGTTGAAGGCCGCTGGTGGTGACACTAAGCCAGCCAACGCAGTCCCGTTTGCCGCCTTCGCAGGTCATTGGGA
>NW_015342581.1:0-209 GCF_001447785.1 Gekko japonicus
TAACCACAAATGAAATAGAAGCATCCTTAAGTGGTTCTCTGAATTGTCTGTGTGGTCACTCCACATATATATTACGGCTTGGCTCTAACATCACATCTAACCATAGTGAATTGATTGACTGCAGGTCACTGCACTAGTGATGGATAGCTGTGCTCTGCAAAGCCAGAGCCTGACATTGGTTTGTTAACCACAATTACTCTTAACTATGG
>NW_015342582.1:0-209 GCF_001447785.1 Gekko japonicus
CAGGATGCTGGGCTAGATAGACCACTGCTCTGATCCAACCGGAGTCTTTTCACATTCTTCCATTTGTGGCTTGTCGCCTTGGCTCTGCCAGAGGTGTCTCTAACGGAAATGAGTTCAAACAGTTGTTTTAAAGTGGAATGCAGCACCTGGAGCGCAGCACCTACTGGTGGTTCCAGGCCTAAGGACATCAAGCTGGCCGCAACCAGGGC
>NW_015342583.1:0-209 GCF_001447785.1 Gekko japonicus
ATTGCAGGGAGAGCCGGTACGACAAGCTGCTCAAAGCTGATGACTATGGAGGACTGTGTGTAACTGGGGGGCCCCGAGCTACGGACTATGCTATGGAAAGCAAAGGGGCCGTGGCTGGTGGGAATGCCAGGGAGGAGTTCGTCGGCACCCGTTTGGAATTGTTAGAGAGGGGTTTCAACTGTATGATGTGGATTGTTGAGGATTCCCTC
>NW_015342584.1:0-209 GCF_001447785.1 Gekko japonicus
TGGCCAACGGCCGGCGGGAGAGTCCCGGGTGGGCTCCCGGAACCTCCCGGCCTCCTCGGGGGAGGGGGGTTTATTCCGCGCAACGCAGATCGTTACCGTTACCGATCCCGTTTCTTATCCAGGCCATCCAGGGGATCAAGTCCTCTTTGGCCCAAGTCCCACTTGGCCGGCCGGCTGGTCTCGTAGCCGCTTGTTGGAGGGCCGGGGGG
>NW_015342585.1:0-209 GCF_001447785.1 Gekko japonicus
TAGAAAATGCAAATAAAAAAATCCCCTGCAGGGGGCCAAAAAATGTTTATGCTGCATTACAAAAAAAGTTCATCTGAATGCAATGCAATTAATGTAATGACATTGCTAGGATTTTTTCATATGGTTATATAATAGTAAGCCTGTTTTTGTGACCTAGTGTCCTAAGAATGGCTGAACTATGGCTCCATCTACACATTACAAAGTTCTTG
>NW_015342586.1:0-209 GCF_001447785.1 Gekko japonicus
CTTGCTGCTTCTCCAGTGAGTGACTTTCCTGTCTGGTTAGATGTCATTCACTCCCCCCATCATCCTCCCCTTGTCATGTAGGCAACATGGAGATGACAGTCATTCAAAATACACACTGCAGATTGGCAAACATTGCTTTTGATACAATTTCCAATCATTAAGAAATAGTGATGTGCAGGGATTTTTTTTAGAAAAATCCCAGCAGGAAC